>NW_026061933.1:0-300000 GCF_023897955.1 Schistocerca gregaria
CTTCGACAAGATATTTGAGTATGGTTGTAATGTAGACACCAGCAACAGCTCACTGGGCTTGTCATGTGGCACGTGATGAACTACTTAGCTTTCCCTGGTCTGACAGAAGCACTACTACATCGGACACTGAATGGTGTGTGTAGGCACTATGGTTTTATCAACCTACTTCATTACCTGATGGTCTTCATCCATCCAGTTAACACTCGCTGCAAGAAAAACCAGAAATATCAGTGGATGATCGAAAAAATGCGACCCACAGGTGAGAGTATTAAAATCCTAATGGTAAACTTCATTTTCAACTATGTGCCAGAGTTTGAGGTGCTCATCAAATGCAGTGATGCTCACATTATGGTAGGTACAGAAAGCTGGTTCAAACCCAAAATGGTAGATTTTTAGGGAAAATTTAGGTGTACATCGAAAGTATAGCCAAATGACAAATGCAGGTCGTGTATTTGTCGCAGTACAGTTACTCAAATCCACAGAGAGAAACTGAAGCTTCATGTGGGTGACTGCGCAAGACTGAGTACCACGGGTGGGTATAAAAGGATCCTATCGGCCAACAGACTCCTCTCCTGATGTAACCGAACACTTGAACGAAACTAATTTTCCCAGTTAATTGTTGGATGATTAAAGTCTCCACCACTGATTACAATATGATTGGGGAACTTGTTGAGAAGTGAAGAGATGTTTCGTCTAGTGGTGGGTGTGGTAGGACGTCCTGTGAAAGTTTGCTAACAATTATGGTTAACTGACAGTTAAGAACTCCAGTCATGATGGAAATATATTGGATTTAATGCAACGAACATACCTGAACTATGAGGACATCCACATCGAAACTGGGATCAGTGACCATGGTGGGGTTCTGGCAACAGTGATTATTGAAGTACAGAGGTCAACTAAAGCAGAAAGATATGTATGTTCTGTAAACTAGATAAAAATGGATGTTGTCATATGTGAATGAGGAACTTGTAACACAAGGCAGGAGCATGTAGAGGAAATATGGCTGAAATTTGAAAGGGTAATTGACCACATGCTGGATAGATGTGTGTCCCACAGAACAGTTCATAGTGGAAGATAACCTCCATGGTATAGAATCGCTGTAACGGAACTTTTAAAGGGACATTACTGAAAAATAGGTCTGAAAGCGTAGGGCTATAGATAGATGGTGAATGAAATGTTTGCCTGTCAACAGAGCAATGCGTGATCCCTTCAGTGACTACCGTAGCAAATTATGTGAATGTAGGCTTTCCCGGCGTATACTGCTGATGAAATCTTCTCGGGCTTCCATCCGGGTATCTGCGTCGAAAACCCGCGACGTTTCGATGAGTGTCATCCTCAAAATCGTCTGGCGAAGTTTCGATGGACCCCGGCCGTCCTCTGTAGGTTGTCAGCGGCCTGCAGCCTGCAGTGGCCCACTATAGGTTTTGGAAGAGAGGCTAGATGCTTTGCTACTCCATATGAAGGTGCATTAATGTTGCTCACTAGTGGGCAAAGAGGCACCCTATCCTTGTGAACCATGGGCAGTCCATATAGCCGTGTAGGTGCTGGGGCCCTAGGGTAGAGTCGTCTCACATCATCTCTTGTTAGATCCGCTTTGTTGAGCAAGGCTATGGTTTTCCTTGTTTTCTTCGGAGTTGGATCTTATTTCAGCTTCTTGTAGGCCAAATTCTACAGCAAAGCATTTACCTTATGCTGACAGTCGTCAACAGACAATAGAACTGCACCATTTCCTCTATCAGCATCAAAGACTACGGTGTTTTCATCATCTCTTAGTGCCCTCAGTGGTTTCCGTTCTAACTTCATATTCTGTTTTGGAAGCCGCCGTTTGTCAATCATTCTGCATGTTTCACGCGTGATTTCGTCCGCTTTTCCCGCAGGCACTCCACGGATGGCTTCTTTCACGCCGACGATAATGTCCTGTTTCGGTATTGTCTTCGGAACAGCAGCGCAATTCAGCCCTTTGCACTGGGCCGAGGTTTTGGCAGCGTCAACGCAAAAAGAACCGAGAGTACGGCCGCTCCGCGCCACTGAACAGTCATATATAGAGGACAGTCGCGGTCCATCGACACTTCGTCAGAAGATCATGAAAATGACACTCACCGAAACGTAGCGGATTTTCGACGCAGCTACCCTAATGGAAGCCCACGAGGATTTCATCCACCGTTCCAAAATATTGTCAAATGGCATTTTACAAAATCCAAAGAAATTCTGGTCATATGTAGAGGCTGTCAGTGGCGCCAGAATTAGGGTCCAGTCCGTAGAGAAAGAGAGCGACTGAAATTTAGGATAGCAAAGCAATCTTCCTGTACAACAGAAAACCTAGGAGAATTTCGGGATCGTTTAAGTTTAACAAAGCTTCAGACCCGCATGTTATCTCTGACTGATTCTATACTGAATTTGCGCCTGAGTTAACCCTCACATAATGATGATCAATCTTAGGTCCCTTGAACACGAAACTTCCTAGTTCTTGGAATAAGACACAGGTCATAGCCATCTACAAGGGGCGTAATAGAAATGAACCACACGACTACCGTCCACTATCCACGAAATCGAATTTTTGTAGAATCTTAGATGATGTTTCGAGGTCAAAGATAATGGGTAATTTGTTTTGAACATAATGACCTCAGTTCCAACTAGCATGGATTTCGGAAAATCTCTCGTGTGTGACCCAACAACTTCCACTTCTGAGATGACATACCGAAACCTTTTGATCAAGGCGACCAGGCAGACATAGTTTTTCTTGATTTCCAATAAGCATTTGACTCAGTATTAGCTACACGTATTGTCAAAAGTACCATCATGTGGGGTATCAGGTGAAATTTGTGACTTGCTTGAGGAACGTTTGGTAGGGAGGCCACAGTATGTTGTTTTGGATGGGCAGACATGGTGTGATGAAGTAACATCCAGTGTGCCCCCAGCGAAGTGAGCTGAGACCCTTCCTGTTGGTTTGTGCATTAATGAGCTTGCAGACGGTACTAGCAGTAAAATCAGACTTCCTGCAGATGATGCAGTTGTTTATAATGAATCAGTATCAGAGAAGTTGCATAAATATTCAGTATGATGTTAAGGCTTCAACATGGTGTAGATATTGGAAACTTGCTCTAAATGTTCAGGAAAATGAAATTTTGCACTTCACCAAACAAACAAAATTAATATCCTTTGACTGTAATATCAGTGAGTCACTGTTGGAATAGGACAGGTCATACAGCTACCTGGGTGTAACATTGCGTAGAGAGATGAAATGGAATGATCATAGGTTCAGCCATGGGTAAAGCAGGCCATAACTGCTTTATTGGTACAATACTGACCAATCTGTGTACAATGTACATTGCTCGCAGATCACTTGTGCGACCAGTTCTAAAATATTGCTGAAGTATGTGGGACCTATACGACATAGGATTAACGGAGGACATTTAATGTATATAGAGATGGTCAGCACGAATGGTTACAGGGTTAATTCGTGGGAGAGAGAATGAAAGAACTAACTCTCGAATACAGAAGCTATCCCGAGAAAGTGTTAAAGTTTCAAGAACCAGCTTTAAATGATTACTCTAGGACATACTACCATTCCAATTGCTCACATTGGGATCGTGAGTATATGATTAGAGTAAGTACTGCACGCACAGAGGCATACGAACGATCGTTCTTTCCGTGCTGTATACGTGAATACAAGAGGGAGAAACCCTAGTAGCTCGTACAATGGGACGTAACTTCTGCCATGGATCTCACGCTGGATTGCGGAGTATAGATGCAGATGCAGACTTTGACTATACCATCTTGAAACTCATCTGCATCGTCCTCTTGTTTCCTCCCTTACAAGCTAATCATCTTACTTTCTCTTTTGGCAGTCAACAACTGGCGGAACTGTTGTCGTAGCTCTATTCTTTTTTGACAAGTCCTCTTTACTTGGGCGTCCTCGCTTTGATTTCTCTTACCCACTAATAGTCCACCCGCAATTTCTGCTTTTAATCTGCGCAGTGGAGTGTATTGTTCTTGAAGCAACCTGCAGTCCATTCGAGTCACCTGGTGATTACCGCAATTGTAATTGCGTCCCGGAAGCTGTATAAATACTAAATCATCGATGCTATGTTGTATTTCTATAGTGATGATAATTTGTCAATCAAATACCACCCATACAGGTGTTGCAAGGTGCAATGACCCGTCTTGAGACTTGCACGTATTGTCTTTGTGGTATGTTCCACCTGTGTCTCATCCTGGGTCTCAATACCAACGAAAGATGAATGCAGAGTAAGACGTTTGTTGTCGTACCGTATTACTACAATTGATCTCCTGTATCTTCTATTGGACATGCTATTGCTCCTTGTTCTCCAGCCTTCATGTCTTTTCGTTGGGGAGGTCAATCTTTCAGCTTATTTGCTCTTAGTACTCAAGAGAGTACTAAAGAGTGTCACTCGTAAAGAAGTGGTCGGCGTGTACCTTGTAATTGTGGTTTTCTGTCAATGTGTGGTTTTTTGTAGCTTTAGGGCGCAAACTACAGTGGTCATTAGCGCCCAGACTAAATTATGAATGCACTGTGAGGCACAATATTAAAGCAGCAACTGAAAAGGACAACACTAATAAAAGGCACATTAACAGGCAAGGGATTAAAAGAAAACAGCATAATCAAATGTCACACAGGATTGTCAAGTGGATAAACGAAGACCGCGAGCAGCTGCTTTTGGGTCATCCGCTAAAATTTCATCCAGAGTACATGGCAGGCTAAGATCAATGCGCAGTATATTAAAATTTGGACAGGACATTAAAATGTGGCGTACAGTTAGCGATTGCTACATGGGCAGAACGGCGCCGGCACAGCCGTCAGCAGATAGCGGCGGCTGAACCGGCAGTGTCCAATCCGTAAACAGGACAAAACGACCTCCTCCCGCCGAGAAGGGAGTGAAGAGGTTGTCCAAGCCGTGGGGAGAGGTTTCAAGGTACGAAGCTTGTTTTCAATAAGTGTAGATCAATCGGCATGTCACAGCGATAAAATGCACTGACAAATGACCCTGCTAAAATCAGGTGAAGTCACACAACAAGAGGCTGTCCGAGGCTGGAGGCCCGCATCCTTGGCTGCAGCATCTGCAGCTTCGTTCCCAGGGATACCGAAATGGCCAGGAACCCACATAAAGGTAACCGGAGAACCGTCGTCCGCCAGCTGCTGAAGAGAGTGTTGGATCCGGTGCACCAAAGGGTGAACCGGATACGGATCACTGAGGCTCTGGATGGCGCTCAGGGAATCAGAGCGGATGAAATAAGCAGAATGTCGATGGCGGCGGATGTATAGAACAGCCTGGTAGAGGGCAAATAGCTCAGCTCTGAAACCGAACAATGGCCATGGCGCCGGTATTTGAAACTGTGTGCCCCGACAATAAAAGAACACCAGACACTGTCATTGGTCTCAGAGCCCTCTGTATAAATGAAGATCGTATTAATGAACTTCGAACGAAGTTCGACAAACCGCGAGCGATATACCGAAGCTGTGGTAACCTCCTTTGGGAGCAAGCTGAGGTCAAGGTGAACGCGAACATGAGCCTGGGGCCAAGGTGGCGTTTGGCTCTCGCCCACTTTAAATGTTGCAGGGAGTGGATAATTAAGTTGCTGAAGGAGGTAAAGAAATCGAACTCCAGGGTGTAGCAGAGCAGATACATAGAACCCGTATTGGCAGCCGAGAGAGTTATCAATAAAGGAACGATAAGACGGCTGGTTTGCCACTGATAATAGCCGACAGGCATACCGACAAAGCAGTACATTGCGCTGGTAGGTTAGTGGCAATTCACCGGCTTCAGTATGAAGACTCTCGACGGGACTAGTATAAAACGCTCCGATCGCAAGACGTAAACCCCGATGTTTTATGGAGTTGAGACGGCGTAAGATGGACGGCCGTGCAGAGGAGTATACGAAGCTCCCAAAATCCAGCTTGGAGCTGACGATCGACCGATATAAGCGAAGTAGGACGGTTCGATCCGCTCCCCACGACGTACCGTTGAGAATATGGAGGGCATTTAGAGAACGGCTACAATTGGCAGCCAAATAAGACATGTGGAGATCAGCTAAGTTTCGTGTCAAATGTAAGACCTCAAAATTTTGTTGTCTCCACGAATGGGAGAGCAACAGGGCCGATATTTAATGACGGTGGGAGAAACTCTTTGTAGCGCCAGAAATTAATAGTGTCTTCTCGGCAGAAAAACGGAAGCCATTGGCGACACTCCAGGGGTAAAGATGGTCAAGACAACGCTGAAAACAGAGCTCCAGGAATCATGTACGCTGTGCGCTGCAATAGATGGTAACATCGCCCAAGAAAAGGGAGCCTAATACATCAGCTGGGAGGCAATCCATTATTGGATTGATCGCTATGGCGAAGAGAGTGACCTCCGAAAATGAGCAATGTGCCACCTTCGCCTAGCGAAAGGCGTCGGACAGGACAGAACCCACACGTACCCTTAACTGTCGATCCATTAAAAATGCACGAATAAAAGAGTGAGGCGACCATGAAATCCCCATGTAACAATGGTGCGGGTAATGCCCGCCCTCCAACAGGTGTCTTAAGCCTTCTTCAACTCAGTGAACACAGCTACTGTCTGGCACTTCCGCAAGAAGTTATTCATAATGAAGGTCGACAAGGTAACCAGATGGTCAACAGCAGAGCGGCGCCTACGAAATACACATTGTACATTGGTAAGTAGGCGTCGAGATTCGAGCAGCCAGACCAAACTAAAGTTAACCATTCGTTCCATCACCTTACAGACACAGCTGGTAAGGGAAATTGGTCGATAACTGGAAGGCAAGTGCTTGTCCTTCCCCAGCTTAGGAATCGGGGCAATAGATTAGAGCCAGCATGTGGGAAAATCACCCTCAATCCAGATGAGATTATAAGTACGAAGAAGAAAACCTTTACCCGCAGGAGAAAGGTTCTACAGCATCTAAATATGAATAGAATCAGGCCCCAGAGCGGAAGGCCGTGACCGGGCAAGTGAACTTTCGAATTCCCGCATGGTGAATAAGGCATTATACCTTTCGTGATTCCAGGAGCGGAAGTTAGGTGGCCTTGCCGCCTTTGACTGTTTTCGGGGGAGGAAGGCAGGGTGGTAGAGCTCGGAACCTCTGCGAAAAATCGGCCTGAAAGCAATGGAGACAACCTCAGGGACCACAAGGACGTCATTCGCGACCATCAAGCCAGAAACTGGTGAGGGGACCTTAGTGCCAGATAGCCGGCGCAGGCTACCCCAGACAACAGAAGGAGCAAAACTGTTTAACGAGCTTGTGAAAACAGCCCAGCTAGCTTTCTTGCTTTCTTTAATAACACGACGACACTGCGCACGTAATCGTTTATAATTAATACAATTCGCCATCGTAGGGTGGCGTTTAAAGATGCGTAAGGCACGTCGACGAGCACGTATAGCGCCTCTACGTCCTGCGGTCCACCAGGGGACCGGTAGGCGACGTGGAGAAGAAGTTGTGTGAGGGATGGAATATGCAGCAGCAGTGAGAGTGTCTTCCATGAGGTGTGCGACCTGACTATGGCAGCTTGCGAATTTTTGATGCTGAAATGTCACCCTGGAAGAGAAGAGCCGCCAGTCTGCTTTTGAGATGTTCCAACTCGTTGAGCATGGAGATGGGGTATGATGCAGGAGATGGATAACACAAGGGAAGTGGTCGCTCGAATACGTATCAGAAAGCGCATACTACTCAAACTGGCGTGCAAGTTGGGTAGTGCATATAGAGAGGTGTAAATGAAAATAGGTGTGAGTTGTGTTCGAAAGAAAAGTAGGGCGCGAGCATTGAGGCAGACAAGATTGGGGTGGTTGAAAAGGTCTAACAGGGAGCCTCTCAAGCGGGATGCTGGAGAGCCCCAAAGGGAATGGTGGGCATTGAAGTCTCCAGTCAACAAAAATGGTGGAGGTAGCTCAGCAATAATTTGCATCATCTCTGCCCTAAAAACCGCAGACGACCATGGAGTGTAAATGGTACAAATGGAAAATGTGAAAGTGGGGAGAGTAATTCGGACGGCAACTGCCTGAAGATCGGTGTGCAATGTAATGGGTTCGTAGTAGTTATCATCGCAGACCAGCAACATTACCGCTCCATGAGCCACAATACCTGATACAGGGGGTAGGTCAAATCGCACAGAGGGGTAGTGTGCTACGGCAATTTGATTGCATGGCCGTAGCCTCGTTTCCTAGAGAGCTACGTCGAGCGGACGGTGCAAGCGTAGCAGCAACTTTAAGTCCTCTCGGTTGGAGCGAATGCGGCGAATATCATTAGAAGAAAAAGGAGATGCAAGAAAGTGTCGCCTCGAAGGCCGCTAATTGCCTGGCTTCGAGCGAGCACTGCTGCCGCTATCAATAGGCGGAGAGTCCTGTCCATTTGTTCAATAGGTTCGTCGGCCATCTTGTTAATATGGCCGGGAGGGGGAGCTTCCTCCGGAGGTGAACGGCCATATGTTCGGCTACCAGCGGTGTGGCCAGGCGAAACGGATGACGGCCTTTGGCAGCAACTGCTGGTTGGCGCAGGAGAAGAAACGCGCCGAGGCGGAAGGGAGAACTGTGCTTCCTATGAGCCTTCTTGGAAGGTCGTTTAGTTGAAGTACTGGTCGATGGCTGGGGTACGTAGGAAGACTTTACAGGACGGTTCGTTTTTGAAGGCCCATGCAGCTGACTTCTGGGTCTTCATCTAGGCAGAAGCTGATGAATGGTGCTTTTGTCTTAGGGGTGACAGGAGGAAGAAGAGACGTTGACGGGGCGGTCTTAGCACTGTCCGAACGGACGACCGTAGTGCTAAGTACCAGATAGCATGTCTGCGTCAACACCTCCCTGGTAGGCGAAGGAGGGGCGAGGACGGTACTGTATTTCCCCGTTGGGAGCAGCATGGGCTTCTTACTAACATATAGCTTGCGAGCAGCCGAGGTGGACACTTTCTCTTTGAGCCGAATTTCCTGTATACCACATAAATCCTTGTAGATGGGACAGTCACGGGAGGATGCTGCAGGGTCATCCTGACAGTTCACACAATGAGGGGATGGAGGTGGATAGTCAACCTCATGGGTGTCCCTGCCACAAGTGACGCATTTATCAGCAATAGAACTAGACTGGCGGGTGTGATTAAAACGATGACACTGGTGGCAGCACGTAGGTGTCGGGACGTAAGGGCGAACAGAAATAACCTCATAGCCCGCTTTGATGCCCAACGGCAGCTGAACACTGTCAAAGGCAAGAAAACTTGGTTGGTTGGTTGGTTGTGTGGGGTTTAAGGGACCAATCAGCAAGGTCATCAGCCCCTTGTTGCCAATGTGGACAATTCCACTAGTTTGACATCTCAGGAAAGTCAGAACAATAAAATGGAAAAGGCTAAAAACGTAAAAGGGCTGTCATGTTGTCAACGGTAAAAACAAAATGAGGGAAGTCAGCAAGACAACGAACCCAACACTATGCTGAAGCAGCATAGGCAAGACCACCTGTGACTTAAGAGGTGCAACCGCTGGAATGTAGAATTACCTATGGGAAAAGGAGACTAACCAATCCTTTAAAAAAAGGGTAAACCAGAGTAAAAGGGGAACAAAAGATTTTCTCTGTCAGGGAGATGAGTCTGGAATCTCCGAACATGGCTTACAGTGGGAGACAATCAAAAACTCACCGCCCTGCCCCAACTTCTTAAAACTGAGAATAAAAACCACTTTCCCGGACGAAACAGAACCAGAGATACCATCTGGGAATTGTCAGCCAACATCAGAGATAAAATGTGGGGGAGTCTGTACTTAGTAGCCCACATTTTTGTTGAATGCCCCCTTGTTTTGGCTCTGCGTGCTGACTGGAAGGCTCCACAACCACAAAGTGGGGGTGGCCCATCCCGCAAAAGCCTGGTAAGGCCAATGCGGAGACGACACAGTGTGGTTGAGTCCTTTCGGGAGAGGCGGAAGGAAGAACACCACGATCCTTGTGTCACATTGATCGCACGAGGTTTATTAGACAGGGGAGAAGTGTCCCAAGAGTTGGCCCATGCCTGTGTGAAGTGGGATTTGATGTGAAGCCATAAATCCGCTGCAGGAGGGGTTACAAAAAACGGGGGGTAAGTGGCTACTCCCCCCGTCAAACGATCAGCGAGCTCATTACCCAGGATACCAACATGGCCAGGGACCCAAAGAAAGTCAATGGAACAAGCAGCACAGTGAATATCAACGAGATGGTCATGGATGGCAGAGACCAAGGAATGGCGCGAAAAACATCGGTCAATAGCAAGAAGGCCACTCATTGAGTCTGTACATTAACAAAACACAGTTGTGTTGGGACTGTTTAATAAAGGTAAAGGGCCTGGGAAATTCCCATCAATTACGCAGTAAAAACCTCACATGTTGGCGGCAGCAGGTGATTTTCCGTTCCAACAGTGGACGTGAAAGCATACCCCACATGATCTGCAGATTTAAAGTCATCAGTGTAAAAACAACAGCATCCCGAAACTCCCATAAAGTTTTGCGGAAAGAGGAATAGATCACCTTTGGGGGGATGGAATCTTTCGGACCTCGGCGGAGATCAACCCGAATTAGAGGCTGAGGAACTAACCAAAGGGGTGGAGGGGAGAGAGCGAGGAAGACAGGACAAACAAGGAAGCTGAAAATCACAGCAAAGAGACGCAAGGCAGAGCCCAACCGGTAAACCCGCCCGAGGGCGGGATCGGGTGGGCGACGTCCATGGTCTCGGAACAGGACAGAATAGGAAGGATGAGAGGGAGAGGAAAGGACGGCGAGTGCGTAAGACACCAGAAGCAGGGACCGCCGAACAGAAAAGGGGGGGGGGGATCCCAGCTTCAACCAGGAGACTATCAACAGGGGCAGTAGGGAAGGCACCGGTGGCCAAATGGATACCACGATAGTGGACTGTATCCAGCATGTGCAGTGTGGAAGGAGCAACTGAACCATAAACTTGACAACCATAGTCCAAGCGAGACAAAACTAGAGCATGATAAAAATGGAGGAGGGGGGAACGGTCTGCACCCATAGAGGAGTGGGCAAGGAAGTGAAGGACGTTGAGTTTACGGAAACATCCTACCCTCAGATGTCTGATATGGGGCAGCCAAATGAGCTTTTTGTGGAAAAGACGACCCAGGAAACGTAACTCAGGGACCACAGACAATCGTTGTGCATCGAGATAGAGCTCTGGATCAGGATGGATCATAGTACAGCGACAGAAGTGGACCACCTGCGATTGTAGAGGAGTAAATTGAAACTCGTGGGAGAGGGTCCATGCAGAGGCACGTCGTATAGCTGTCTGGAGCTGCCGTTCTGCAGATGCCATCGAGGAGGAACCAACCCAAATGCAGAAACCATCCATATACAGGGCAGGGGCAACCAAAGGACTGACAGAGGCCACACATCCATCGATAGCAATGAGGAAAAGAAGGACACTCAAGACAGAACCCTGTGGGATACCTGTCTCCTGGGTCCGAGGAGAACTAAAAACAGTACCAACTCAAACTCTGAATGACCGATGGAACAGGAACTGGCGGATAAAAATCGGTAGTGGGCCCCAAAGACCCTACTGATGAAGGGTAAGTAAAATGTGATGGCACCACGCCGTGTCATACGCCTTTCGAAGGTCAAAAAGCACTGCAACCAAATGGTGGCGCTGGGAAAAAGTCTGCCGAACTGCAGATTCCAAGTGAAGTAAATGATCGATTGGAGACCGTCCCTCTCGGAAGCCACACTGGTAAGTGGACAATAGATCCCGAGATTGGAGGACCCAATTGAGCCGACAGGCTACCATCCATTAAAGTAACTTACAAAAAACATTTGTCAGACTAATTGGCCAATAGCTGTCTACAAGTAGGGGGTTCTTACGAGGCTTAAGGACAGGAACCACGATGCTATCCCTCCACAGAGAAGGGAAGTCGCCCTGGAGCAGATACAGTTAAACAGCCGGACAAGATTTTGCCATTGTGGAGCACTGAGATGTTGAAGCAGTTCGTTATGAATGGAATCTGGGCCAGGGGTCGTATCATGAGAAGAAGACAGAACAGAAAGAAATACCCATTCAGTGAAAGGTTTGTTTACTAACAAGGGGTAAAACATAAGATGGAAGCTTCACCCAGCAGTTCCTGGTGAAGGGAAGCAGGTGGATAGGAGGCTGATGCCAGTGCAAAATGGGTCGCAAGATATTCTGCACGAACTAATATGTCCGTACAAAGGCCATCTGGGAGGTGAAGGCCTGGGAGGGTGGACTGCCGATGGCAACCTTGGAGAGAGCGAAGTGTAGCCCATACTCGTGACAGAGGGACAGAACAACCAAGGGAAGAAACGAATTGTTCCCAACATATCTACTTGCTCTGTTTGATTAAATAACGGGCCTTAGCGCAGAGGCGTTTAAAGGTAGTAAGTCTGGCTACGGATGGGTGCCTTTTAAGGTGTTGCAAAGCTCGATGGCGATCACGGATGGCAATGGCAATGGCCATACTCCACCACGAGACTTGCCGGTGACGGCCCAGATGAACGCAGGACAGCAGGGCTAGCAGTGTGAACAATCGCGTCAGACACGTCATGGAGGATGTCATCAATACAACCCGACAAAGAAGGAGAAAACAAGACCTGTGCAGTTTATAGAGGCCAATCGGTAGGTTGGAAATACCAACGAGGTAACCTGTCATTTGGGGAACTCTAAGGGAGAGACATAATCAACTGGAAATGGTCACTATCACAAAGGTCGTCGTCTGGCGACCAGTGTAATGAAGTGATGAGAGAGGGAAAAGAAAGAGAAAGATCAATGGCAGAAAAGGTGTGACCGGCACTGACATGAGTAGGAGAGCCATCATCAAGAAGGCACAAGTCGTGGTCTGCTATTAACTGGTCTACGAGAAGACCTCGTCTAGATGGAAAGGCACTGCCTCACAAGGGATGATGAGCAATAAAATCCCCAAAAAGGAGGAAGAGAGGAGGGAGGGAGGAGGAAGTTGCTGAAGGAGGGCAGTTAAGGCAGCAGGTGTAAGAGTCCTGTCAGGATTGAGATAAAGATTGGAAACCGTGACCTCAGTCTAGGTGAACCCTAACAGCAACAGCTTCCTATGTAGTTTGAAGAGGAATCCACGTGCTAGCAATGTCTGTATGGACCAACGTACAAACGCCACCAGAAGCCCTCAGGGGTCTGACCCGATTTCGACAGAAAACACTGAACCGACAGAGGGTCGGTGAGTGATCATGAGTAAAATGAGATTCCTGTAGAACCACACAAGCTGCAGAGTAAGACAAAATAACGGATTTCAATTCTTTAAGGTAACAGTAGTATCCATTACAGTTCCATTCGATAACCACTGAACAATGATTTAAATGGGGTTTGAACAGGCTAAAGCCAGTCATACCACCCAGTCACCATCTGTCACCGACAAGGAGGGGGCGACATCCATGAACGACAGAATCTGGTTGTGAAGTCGGGGATGGGACCTCTGGTGACACCAGAGGCTCTTTGTCCTGGACTTTTGTTTCTTCTTTTCTCTTTGAGATCGAGGAGGGCCGTGTGGCATAAAAGAGGAAGCTGCAGCAATATCGCGAACAGAAAGACCGGGCAACCTGGGGGACGACAGACCGCGGCTCTCGCGGTCGTCGCGTGGCAGCAGACCTTTGGCCTGGAAGGTGCTGGGAAGGGGCATCCTGGGAGAGGCGCCCTTGACCGGCAGACGCCGAAGTAGTGGGACACTTTTCCGGCTGGGGAGGGGGACCACCGCCCAGAGAAGAAAGTGCTGGAGCTGCAGGAGAGGGGGAGGTGAGGGGTCCGAGATGGGGGTAAGGAAGGGGTGAAGATGTAACCAAAGCATAACTAGATGTTATGGACACAGACTGACGACCTGTATGCTTCTTACAGGCCTCTGTGTAGGTTCAACGATCGAGGGACTTATACTCCTGTATCTTCTTATCCTTCTTATATACTGGGCAATCTGGTGAACGGGGAGAATGACTACCATGACAATTTACACACACAGGAGGGGGAACACAGGCACTCCCCTCATGGAGTGGACGGCCACAGTCACCACAGAGAGGGGCCTGTGAACAGCAGGAAGACATGTGTCCAAAACGCAATCACTTAAAACACCTCATAGGAGGTGGGATGTACGGATTCATATCACATCGATAGAACATAATCTTAACATTCGCAGGGAGGGTATCCCCTTCAGAGTCCAAGATAAAGGCACCACTATCAACACGATTGTCTTTAGGACCCATCTGAACACGCCGACCAATCTGAACACCCTGCCATCCGAGATTGTCCTGAAGTTCCTCATCAGTTTCAAGGATGAGGTCCGTGTGAAAAACATACATTGATCCATATTTAGAGATTTGTTGGTGGGTACCGGACATAGGAATTGTGCCAAGATGGGTAGAGGCACAAAGGGCCATAGATTGGGCAACTGAAGCAATTTTGATGAGCAACAAACCCGACAGCATCTTGCTCAGGGAGTCCACTTCACCAAAATTGTCTACAATGTGTTACACAAAGAATAAAGGTTTGGTATTGGTGAAAGTATCCCCATCAGTCCTGGTGGAAACTAGGTAACGAGGGCAATGTTTCGTCCATAGCCAACGGGCCTGACCCTCTTCCCAGGGGGTAGCCATGGGAGGGAAGGCCAAAGGGAGCAAGAGATGAAGCACTTTAAGAATCGGTTCCACGCTGAGAGACACCCACAGACGAACAGCCAGAGTTCTGGACCCATATGCATTTCATTTGCGTAGCGTCCGCCCTGATACCACCAACTCCGATAAGGGCTATCCTCACGGGTGCCACCCAGCCACAGCAAGGGCCGTCTGGCATGGCAGCCATTGCCAGGAGTTCCGATGCTCAAGGATGACGAGCAACCACTCCAAGGCATGCATGAGGAGGTCACAGCTCAGGTATCAGAAGTGTGATCCCTGTGTGTTCAGGGGGCTCAACCAAAAAGGTACATAGCGACCCCACCACACGGACTGGCTATTGTGCTGGCTATGCAACCTAGTATCAGACAACGACATGACAGAGAAGGTGGAATGTACTAGGAGGGCACACGTCGGAGACACTAGGTAAGGTGCTCTTTCCCAAATGGTTCACACTATGGAGGAGAAATTTAGGAATGGAGGTCAAACCCCAGAGGGGGGACCAGGGAATGCTAAAAGGAGGAGGTGATTATGCAACAAAGCCAAATTGTAAAACCAACAGAACCAGGAGGGTTAGCGGGGGCCAACTTAAGCAAGGGCGCCAATAGAGGGAGACGAGAGGGCGAGGGGAAAGGAACAAGGAGGTGAAGGGAGGGGAAGGGAAAGGAAATGCAGCCCTGGAGAGAAAGAAGGCTGCAATAGCTCTGGGGCCCGTGCTCGCCACACACGTATCCACAAAAAAGTTGTGGACCCCATGGGGGGCAAGAGAACTGTCTGGGTCAGTACAAGGTCATAGTCGACCTTTTTATGACCCTATGGACAGCTGTCACGCCCTGCTAAGCGAGGAAAGACTGAATCTCCGCGTCAGTCAATCCATCGGGTGATCTAGTAGATACCACACCACGAGATGAATTCAAAGTGCAGGGAGCCTCCATCTGGACAGGGAACGTGTACAGGAGTGTGTGGCGTAGGAATTTTTGTGCCTGAAAGGCGCTCTCAGTTTCCGACGACAAGGTACAGTTACGCATCCTGGTGCAAGACTTGTCAGATCCACCTATGGCATCTACTCAATTCTGAATAACGAAAGGGTTGACACATGAAAAATCTTTTCCATCCTCAGATCTAGAAACTACGAGGAACTTTGGGGAAGGCGGCAGTACTTTTGTCACAGGTGGCCGGTCATGTTTCCGTTTTTATGGCAGAAGTCGAGAGAGGAGGAGAAGGAGAAGAAGAATAATTCATTGCGTATGAATCCCCTATGATTGCCAGCATCTCCGATGGCGTGCTCCTTCCTTGTTGGGACCCTCCCAGAGGGTGCTCCTGCCTTAGGTGAATGTTTACACCTCAGGTCACACTTCCAGAGAAACGGACTGAGGGACCAATCGGCATAGTCGGAAGGTGTCAGCTCAGGCGATCACCCCTCCCCGGGCCTGGCCTTTACCAGGAGGTACGTGTGAGACTTACGTGCCTACCCAGGGCGGGGAATTACGCATTACGCCGTCACCAGCTTTGCGTGTGAATGAGTGGGTCGGCCTTCAGGCAGGCACAGGGAGGAAAGAAGAATAGGAAAAAAAGGGAGAGAGAGAGAGAAAGGACAGACTGTTTTAAATGCTGAGCTGGAGACAATTGGGCGTACAAAAAGGTAAGGAGGAGACAGGGAGGGAGGAGAAGGCGAGGAAGAGGAAGAGCAGGAGAAGGAGAAGTCGAGGAAGAGGAAGAGGAGGAGGAGGAGGAGGAGGAGGAGGAGGAGGAGGAGAAGCCGAGGAAGAGGAGCCGAGGAAGAGGAGGAGGAGGAGTAGGAGGAGGAGGAGGAGGTGGTGAGGAAGGGGAGGAGGAAGAGGAGGAGGCGAGGAAGGGGAGGAGGAAGAGGAGGAGGCGAGGAAGAGGAGGAGGAGGAGGAGAAGGTGAGGAGGAGGAGGAGGAGGAGGAGAAGGATTAGGAGGTGAGGAGGAGGGGAAGAAGGAGGCGAGGAGGAGGAGGAGAAGAAGAATAAGAAGAAGAAGGTGAGGAGGAGGAGGAGGAGGAGGAGGAGGAGGAGGAGGTGAAGAAGAAGAAGAAGGCGAGGGTGACTAGGAGGAGGAGGAGGAAGAGAAGAAGAAGAAGAAGAAGAAGAAGAAGAAGGCGAGGAAGACGAGGAGAGGAAGGCGAGGAGGAGGAGGAGGAGGAGGAGGAGGAGAATGCAAGGAAAAAAGGAAGGAATACAGTGAGGGAGGGAGAAGGACAAAGGAAAGAAAAACAAAGGAAGGAAAAAGGAAGGAAAGAAAAACAAGCAAAGGAAGGAAGAAACCAGAATAGGCCAAAAACAAAAATGACATCAAATGTCAGTCGTTGAACCATCCGTCTCTGGACACAGGCGCAAACTGCCCCCTTGAGGGGAGGGACTCCTTTTAGTCGCCTCTTACGACAGGCAGGAATACCTCGGGCCTATTCTGACCCCAAACCCGCTGGGGGGTTGAACGAAGCGTAGCTCCAAAATTCGGTATGGAAAAAGTGCAATCCTTATTCGTACTTTATGTGGGTCGCAGAAGTGAAATAAGTAGCTTTTTAATCTTCAGGGCATTGTAGCCTGAATAGCATGCAACACGTGACAAGAACTTGTCCGAACGTCGTATAGGTCTCAGGATTGGAAATATGTAAACGCCAGATGGCAAATACAGTCGTGTCATTTCCCGTTTTACGTTAGCCAGAACTGCACCCTCCGATTATCGGATTTTGGTAGACCCTAATCACACCTCTGCAGGTGTTCAAAATCATCTTCCGTTATCCGAAAGTGAGTCACGTACGAGTCTTTGGTACAACACATTCTCGATCATTCGTGGTAACCTTTAACAGCAAGATTACAGGTAATGTGTTGCCGAATTTATTTGATGTTGTGCACACCTACAGATTGAAAAATGAAAAAACACACACATCTTAAACCCCTTCATGCAACCATCACACTACTGACATAGCCCCAGTTGGTAGCAGTAATAATAATAGCTATGCAACTTTTGTCCACTTACCACAACCCAAGATATATCCACTAAAGCAACTAACCGTGAGATACAGCATCCCTCTCTAACAGATTCTTTGACGTTAAAAAGTAAAGTTACACTTACAATTCCCGATAATGATTTATCCTACGGGTGGTTTCCGACAAAGCTGAGATTTCAATCTATTGATATCAAAATATATCCCGATGACTTTTCATTCACAAAATGGCACAAACGCCTTTGACCGATCTGTTTCTTGCAGTCTGCTTCGTATAATGTCGGCCGATATGCGAATAAAAACATTTGAATTTCAGCAATTGTCCGAAATGTGCACGTTCGGGCGGTAACATCGGCTACCCTGTGACCGCGCACGTAACGACTTACTGGTTTGGAAAGATCTTCGGTTGATGTGAAACCGACGGCGATGTGACCGCACCCTTACAGGAATGTCTTACTACACGGAAGTCTTTAGCAGGCATACAGGCTACCGAGCTTCCCATATTGCTGAGCCATTTTCTGCCATTTGCTAAAATTATCTTTTTCCATACTGAAGGCGCTCTTCCCTCTAGCCTCTTAGCACCTCCACGCGCTCGTTGCCATGTCTACGTGATTCCTCTTCGTTGCTGCTATCGCTGCACAGACCCTCTCCCGCGAGAAGGGAATTTTGGTATCCTGTCAGTAAGAAATATGGTCAATCTGTCGACCCGGTGACTCCAACCCCCAGTGACGCAAAAGCCAACAGCACAGTGTCAACAGAACTCACATCTGTCCGCTTACTCACTTACGAACGAGAGTTTCAGTTGGCAAACCAACTGTTCAGGGCACCAAACGGGTGGCCCAGGTAGTTCGTATGTGGGTCTACGTGCGAGATGCGCCTATTTTCTCACAGTAGGGCCACGAAAGATTGGAAAACTTCACCGCATCGATCCCGGATCCTGTAACGGTCTGTTCCAAATTGTGACGGCTGTACACACTGTTCTGAAAACCTCTTCGGCAAAGTGTGATCGCTCTCTCGTGTAACGCATCCTGTTGTTATTGGTGACGATGTCCACAAATAACTTACTGTTCTGAAGAGTTTGTAGCACTTGTTCAGCTTCCCACGAGTGCCTGAGTTCATTATCAAGCAAATGTAGCCAAGTATTGCGACACGAAACAGATTCTCCATTTGTTCCAGAATTGTTAACATGGAGGATGGAAGTTCATGTCCCTTGTTACAACGAATAGTCTTAGAACGATGTCCGAATTTCAGTATTTTTCCGCTGTTGCCTTCTAATATCAGCATTCCGCCTTCTGTCCTCTACGTAAGTGAATTCCATTTCGTTCGATTCCCAGAGACCGATGATACGCTGTTCTTGCTCTCTAAACTGGTTTCCTTATCTTTCGAATTTGTCACTGTCTTACACCGTTGTTGCCGTAGATACCGATACAAAGCGACGTAAGTCTGTGTTGTGAAGTTGTGGGAACTTTTGTCTCTCCACATCGTCGAGCAATTTTGTTACTGAAATGTTATGCCCCGTCCTTCGCGTTTTATGAACATTGACTGAGTAACACTTGTGATTACCCTTTCCGGTAATATTCAGTATTCCTCTTCCATAATTACGATGTACTTTCTGACTGCCAAAACGAACAGGTTTTCCACTCGATCACAGAGCTGCATGTTTTGCTTTAGCTGCTTCCGCTACTGCTGTCGTGCGTGTAGAAGCAAGCTGTTGATCACAGCACACTGAAACTCGCGTCGCGCCAGTAAAGGATAAACTGTGGCACCCACCGACCTCCAACGGATTGTAAAAATAAATTCATTCTTTTCCGAAACTGTTACTCCCTTCACCGCCGCACCTCCCCTGCACAAAAAGTATAAAGGTAAAAGTTTCACCACCTCTACATCTCGAATGTTGGCTTCCTAAAATTCCTCATCATGTTATATTAATTTGTACTTCAGTGTTACTGGCTGTTAGCCAAAATGTTTCCTCACGTTATCGACGTGTACCACTGAAGCCGAGTATACAAGTATGTCGTACGACACAGGTTAGGAGACGAGACGTGGTAAACGGCGAGTAGCGAGAAAAACCAACTCCTCCTAAAAGCTTAAATGCTTCTGCATTTCCATAGCATATTTTAATTTAATTAAGAAAAGGTGTTAGAGAGTAGCTGTCGTATCGCTATCATGCACAGTAGTCTAATTATAAATACCACTATAACGTAGCAAATTATTACTAGTTGTCATCTTGTAATGATTGCGTCGCCAATAGGAATTCAGTATTCGCCGCGCCTTTCAGTAGGCTTTGCGCCTTAGATCTAGGAGACGATACAGTCGCCTTGGAGCCGTATTCCGGTTAAGGTTTCTTAAATCTCAAGAATCAAATTTCTAGTTGAAAATTAATAAATTCGCGCAGTTGACGAAAAGCAACTACAGTGCTGAGTATTTTGTGGAAGTTCGAGTTTTGTGAGTGGCTTAATTTAGGAGATATTTGTGTGCGAACATTTCAAGTTGTACATGAACTCCGCTAGGCATGTTTCGTGCAGATTGCTACACATTATGTCGACGACTTCTCTATAGGACGCCTACTGAACGACAATGTGTTGACTCAAGTAGTCGCGGGTCAGCGACTTTTTGAGACTCAGAAAAAGGCCATAAAGCCCGTATTTAATATCCGGACTTTATTTACGCCATATCGCTGATTCTCCGTTAAAAGTTCACACCTGAAAGCAGCCCAAGATATTTATTCCGACCCGATATTTTCAGTGTTATGAAGACAAAACAACGAGAAAGAAATTTTAGACACTCCCGAACGAGACATGCAAGAAACCCGAACGCTCGGTAGTTTAACTTTCGGTTTCTGCCCATGCACTGGAGTTGTGGCTTTTTCGTGGTGGGCACTTAGACGCATTTTCGCCAACGCTATTTCTGTTGGCTAATCCAGTATCTACCAACACACAGTGAGTGAGGAGAAAACCTGAAGCCTATAGAGGTAGGTGGACGTTCTCCAAGGGACAGTGAGAACAACCCGCGCCGCCACCTTTTTCTTTTTCTTTCTTTTTTTTACGGACACTGACCCGCTCCCTCCCGCACCTTGGTAGACGTTTCACGCAGGACCACGCAGCCAGCATCAGACAGAATGATGCAACCGTATTCCGCAGCACGCTGCAACACGTTTCCGCACCCAAGAAAATGTGTCTTAGCATGAGAAGCGGATGTCACTGGCGAGCAACTGTCATCGCGCACACTTCACCTTTCCCAAAACGGTAGAATAATGCGCACCGACCAGTACTTCTGAATAACTTCTGTAACATATATAATATTTTCTGGCTGTTCTCTACTTTGAAAAACACTAATTCATTATCAGTTTAGTAGAACAGACTAAAATAGTTAATTTATCAGCAAATTACGATTTCATTTCTACGTCTAAGTATTTCCACACTGTTGACCTGCGCTTCGTTAATACACGTAATGTGAAATCAAAGACGTCACTTCATCTGCGGTACAAAATTTCTTCTGCAAAATTACAACAGCAAAGGAATACGCAGCAGCGAAGACAACGATTCATACAGAAAACCCGATACCACTGGCTGCGCGCTTGCACGGAAGTTTAAAGCTAACATCCTGAAAATGAGGATTTCGGAAATATTCCGGGAATGAAATTTACGTTAAGCAACAGAAATCTTTCAAAATGTGAAAAGAGACCACCTAGCTCCGATGTCAATCGAGCAACGAAAACCAGTCCTAAGAATGTGTGTGTCTCCACTACAGTGAGTGAATCGTCATGAAGGTAAAGTTCTGGGTCCAGATGAATGGTACGACGTCGACAGAAGTGCATGACACACGACTTTGCGTCTGGAAACTGGAGGCTGAGGGCTATAGCCCATGACTGCACCCTGAAGACAGCTCAGTGTAGGTAATGCTCAGCAACACCAGTAGTGGAGCAGCAGTACTAAATGCAGAAGTCGTCTGCATACAGAGAAGGTGAGATGGAGAGTCCAACAAACAGCTGCTCCTAGAACGTTAATGGCCACTAAAAATAGAGACACTCAATACAGAGCACTGTGGAACTCCATTGTCCTGGATATGGGTCGTACTATGGAAGGCACCAACTTGGACACGGAGTGACAAGAAGTTTCCGATGAACATCCAGAGTGGCCCCAGAGACACTACTCATACAATGTGACAAGGATATGATATCGCCAGGTCGTGTCATATGGTTTTCGTAAATCAATGGAGACAGCAATCAGGCGTTGGCGTCTGGAGAAGGCCGTTTGGATGGTAAACTCTAGGGACACAAGATTAGCAGTGGTAGAGCGACCCTGGCAAAAACCACCCCGACATGGAGCCAGTAGGCCATCCGACTAAAGGGACCTAACAAAACCGCCCACATACCATACATTCCAGCAGCTTATAAAGAACGTTGATGAGGCTAATGGGCCTACAGCTATCCATGTCAAGCGAGTTTTTACCTGGTGTGAGCACCGGAATGATGGTGTCCCCTGCAATTGCAATGGAAAGACACCACTTCACGAGATCCGGTTGAAGATGACGAGATGATATCGCTTGTAGTCAGATGAGAGACATTTAAGCATCTGACTGTGGATCCGATCAGGCTCAGGAGCTATGTCAGGGCAATATGCAAGGGCACTGAGGAGCTCCCACTTTAACTGCGGCTGGACGAGAACATCACCTCAGTCAATACACGCCACAGTGAACCCTATAACGCCCCATTTATAGACTGTGAAAGGCTGGGGGTAATTCTCCAGGGCAGAGTGCTCAGCAGAGTGCTCGGCAGAGTGCTCGGCAATCGAGTTTGTGTCTGTAGATAACACGCCATTTATGCTAACACCAGGAACACTTGTTAAGGTCTGGTACCCAAAAAGATGTTTGATCTTTGCCCAGACGTGGGAAGGTGACTTATGGCGTCTAATGGTCGAGATGTATCTCTCCCAACTGCTTCCATCGTTTGATAAGTTGTCGAACGCGGGCACAGAGCTATTTAAAGGCTACTGTATGAGGTGCTCCCCCATGAACCATGAACCTTGCCGTTGGTAGAGAGGCTTGCATGCTCAGCGATACAGATAGCGATACTGTAGGTGCAACCGCAATGGAGGGGTATCTATTGAGAAGCCAGACAAACGCGTGGTTCCTGAAGAGGGGCAGCAGCCTTTTCAGTAGTTGCAAGGGCAACAGTCTGGATGATTGACTGATCTGGCCTTGTAACAATAACCAAAACGGCTTTGCTGTGCTGGTACTACGAAAGGCTGAAAGCAAGGGGAAACTACGGCCGTAATTTTTCTCGAGAGCATGTAGCTTTACTGTATGGTTAAATGACGATGGCGTCCTCTTAGGTAAAATATTCTGGAGATAAAATAGTTCCCCATTCGGATCTCCGGGCGGGGACTACTCAAGAGGATGTCATTATAAGGAGAAAGAACCAGAGGTTGTACTGAGTTTCAGGGAGAGCACAAGGGAACAAATGACAGGAATGGAGGAAAGAAATACAGTAGAAGAAGAATGGGTAGCTTTGAGGGATGAAGTAGTGAAGGCAGCAGAGGATCAAGTAGGTAAAAAGACGAAGTCTGCTAGAAATCCTTGGGTAACAGAAGAAATATTGAATGTAATTGATGAAAGTAGAAAATATAAAAATGCAGTAAATGAAGCAGGCAAAAAGGAATACAAACGTCTCAAAAATGAGATCGACTGGAAGTGCAAAATGGCTAAGCAGGGATAGCTAGATGACAAATGTAAGGATGTAGAGGTTAATCTCACGAGGGGTAAGATAGATACTGCCTAAAGGAAAATTAAAGAGACCTTTGGAGAAAAGAGAGCCACTTGTATGAATATCAAGAGCTCAGATGGTAACCCAGTTCTAAGCAAAGAAGGGAAAGCAGAAAGGTGCAAGGAGTATATAGAGGGTCTATACAAGGGCGATGTACTTGAGGACAATAAAATGGAAATGGAAGAGGATGTAGATGAAGATGAAATGGGAGATAAGTTATTGCGTGAAGAGTTTGACAGAGCACTGAAAGACGTGAGTCGAAACAAGGGCCCTGGAGTAGACAACATTCCACTGGAACTACTGACGGCCTTGGGAGAGCCAGTCCTGACAAAACTCTACCATCTGGTGAGCAAGATTTTGAAACAGGCGAAATACCCTCAGACTTCAGGAAGAATGTGATAATTCCAATCCCAAAGAAAGCAGGTAGCGACAGATGTGAAAATTACCGAACAGTCAGTTTAATAAGAAACCGCTGCAAAATACTAACACGAATTCTTTACAGACGAATGGAAAAAGTAGTAGAAGCCCACCTCGGGGAAGATCAGTTTGGATTCCTTAGAAACACTTGAACACGTGAGGAAATACTGACCCTACGACTTATCTTAGAAGAAAGATTAAGGAAAGGGAATCCTACGTTTCTAGCATTTGTAGACTTAGAGAAAGCTTTTGACAATGTAGACTGGAATACTCTCTTTCAAATTCTAAAGGTGGCAGATGTAAAATACAGGGAGCGAAAGGCTATTTACAATTTGTACAGAAACCAGATGGCAGTTATAAGAGTCGAGGGACATGAAAGGGAAGCAGTGGTAGGGAATGGAGTAAGACAGGGTTGTAGCTTCTCCCCGATCTTGTTCAATCTGTATATTGAGCAAGCTGGAAAGAAAACAAAAGAAAAATTCGGAGTAGGTATTAAAATCCGTGGAGAAGAAATAAAAACTTTGAGGTTCGCCAATGACATTGTAATTCTGTCAGAGACAACAAAGGACTAGGAAGAGCAGTTGAATGGAATTGACATTGTCTTGAAAGGAGGATATAAGATGAACATCAACAAAAGCAAAACGATGATAACGGAATGTAGTCGAATTAAGTCGGGTGATGCTGAGGGAATTAGATTAGGAAATGAGACACTTCAAGTAGTAAAGGAGTTTTGCTATTTGGGGAGCAAAATAACTGATGATGGTCGAAGTAGAGAGGATATAAAATGTAGACTGGCAATGGCAAGGAAAACGTTTGTGAAGAGAAATTTGTTAACATCGAGTATAGATTTAAGTGTCAGGAAGTCATTTCTGAAAGTATTTGTATGGAATGTAGTCATGTATGGAAGTGAAACATGGACGATAAATAGTTTGAACAAGAAGAGAATAGAAGCTTTCGAAATGTGGTGCTACAGAAGAATGATGAAGATTAGATGGGTAGATCACATAACTAATGAGCAAGTATTGAGTAGGATTGGGGAGAAGAGAAGTTTGTGGCACAACTTGACCAGAAGAAGGAATCGGTTGGTAGGACATGTTCTGAGGGATCAAGGGATCCCCAATTTGGTATTGGAGGGCAGCTTGGAGGGTAAAAATCGTAGAGGGAGACCAACAGATGAATACACTAAGCAGATTCAGAAGTATGTAGGTTACAGTAGGTACTGGGAGATGAAGAAGCTTGCATAGGACAGAGTAGCAAGGCCAACTGCATGAAACCAGTCTCAGGAGTGAAGACCGCAATAACAACAACATGAGGTGCTCCATGGCAGGGTGCTGCTTATGCCACTGTAGAGATCTCCGGCGCTCCTTAATTGCTTCAGCATCTTCCGGTGACCACCAAGGAACTGCCTTACGCCTTGAGCACCATGAAGAACGAGGGATTGAGTTTTCTGCTGCAGAAACAATTGCTGTAGTAACCGGCTCAACCATCACATAGATGTTACTGTGTGGGGGAGTTTCAACGGTGACAGAAGAGGTGAAAGATTCCCAGTCCACCTTGTTTAAAGCCAATCTGGGCAGCCGTCCATGTGCATGACACTGGGGCAGTGACAGGAAGATGGGGAAGTGGTCAGTACCACACAGGTCGTCACGTGTTCTCCAATGGGTAGATGGGAGAAGTCTCGGGCTGCGGAGTGATAAATCAATGGCTGAGTAACTACCACGAGTCACACTGAAATGTGTAGCAGTCCCAGTATTTAAGAGTCGGAGGTCGAACTGAGGCAAAGTTTTGACATCTCTGCCTTGGGCAGTAAGCACAACCCACAAGGGGTTATGGTTGGTAAAATCTCCCAAAAGTAGGAAAGGTTTAGGGAGTTGATCAATCAGTGCAGCTAATACATCTAGGGGTTCTACACCATCTGGAGGAAGGTATATATTGCACAGTAAGATCCTCCATCGTCCTTATTCTGATAGCCACAGCTTCAAGGGGGATTTAAAGGGGCACAGGTTCCCTACAGACAATTTAGGACATAAACGATAACTCCACCTGACACCCTGTTATAGCCGCTACAGTTACTGTAATATCTGTTTAGCCATGGAGGGCAGAGGGTCCGCATAGTCAGAAACCAGGTTTCCTGGAAGGCAATACAGATAGCAGGTGTAAAGCCCAACTGTTGCCGTAGCTCATCCAAGTGATGGAATAAGGTCTGTAATTCCACTTTAGGATAACGTCATCGTGACAATGTGAAGGGATGGAACATTCAATGAAGTGGTTTATGCCTCAGAGTCACATGCTGCAGCCAGCTTATTGCCTGAGCGGTCTATAACTGTCGTGTCTGAGGGTCTGGCGGGATACAGGTCCTCAGTAGATGCATAAATTCCCATCCCATCCACACACACACACACACACACACACACACACACACACACACACACAGCTTGTAGGTAGCAGTGGTGTGTGTAGCAGTGGTGTGTGTACAACAGCAATTGCCATGGTCTTAATGGTTTTATTTTTGGATTTCTCTCACTGCACCTTGGGTTTCCTTGGCTGGGAGGACTTCACTCATTCAGTCTCCAGGACTGAGGCTGAGAGTGAAGCCCTTAAACCAGCTGCTTTTGGGCTCTTCAGTCACTGGCAGGTGTCAAATTTCCCACTAGTAGAAATCTGGGAAGGGGACCCCTTCCTAGCGAAAGAAGCAAGGAAGACTTATGCTTCTCCAGCTTCGAAGGGGACAGATGTCCCCGATGGTTGGAGGAGTGTTACTCCCAAAGTAGGTGATGCAGGAGCAATAGGGAGGGAAATGCCCTCCATCAACAAGGAACACCTTCCGGCTCTGAGAGGTGGCTATGATTCGCAGAGCTGATTGTACCACGACTGTTGTAACATCGGCGTAATACGATGTCACATGCACAGGATGCAGGCATTCAAATTTTCTCTTAGCCTCAGTGTAGGTCAGTCTGTCCAGTGTGTTTTAGTTCATGATTTTCCTTTCTTTCTGGAGAATCCTGCAGTGTAGTGAGCAAGGCGAATGGTGCTCTCCACAGTTGACAGATTGGAGGCGGGGCACATGTAGTATTGGGATGTGAAGGGCGTCCAGAATCTCGACATGTGACGCTGGATGTACAGCTGGATATGTCCAAACTTGCAGCACTTAACGCACCGCATCGTGTGAGGGACATTGGGCTTTACATTGACAGAGAAGGTCAAGGTGACGGTCTAATACTGTGTTGTATCACACTCGAAGGCCAAGACGAAAGCAGCGGTGGAAACCAGATTATCCCTTGGACCCCGGTGGACACGCTGGACGAAATGAACACCACGCCGCTCTAAATTTGCGTGCAGCTCATAGTCAGACTGCAAAATAAGGTCCATGTGAAATATGATACCCTGACCATATTTAAGCTCTTGTGGAGCGTGATGGTTACAGGAACATCCCCAGCTTGTCAGCGAGTAAATCCCGTGTCTGGGCATACATGGGGAGTTAATGGCGGAGGCATCAGGGGGTGTGGTCAGGGTGCTACAACTGACAGGGTACATAGCGGCCCCACCACAACGGGCAAGCTACCGTGCTGGTTGTCAGGTGCCACCAAGCGAACAAGTCCATTATAATCGTCAGTGTAGAAAACGATACTGCACAGTTTATGGAAAAATACTCACCCAGGAGGGTGGCCTCGCCCAACATTTCGAGAATGAGCAGAAGCGCAGATCCACGTCGACAAAGGATGCGATAAGTATGAGCACATGAATGCTATACTCCATATAAGGCGTCCTTCCTAAATTGGCTCGCTCTTCGGGAAAATTTTGAAAAATTAAGGCCAATTCATAGAGGGGGCCATCACATAAAGGCCGAAACGTGAGAATCCTTTTAGTCGCCTCTTAGGACAGGCGGAAATACCTCGGGTCTATTGCAACCCCTGGACCTGTAGTGGGGGGGTCTCCATTTACCTTGAAGTTTTGGTTTTTATGCTTAGTGTGCTAACTACGACAAAAGGTGTGTAAATATTGCGAGAACGGGACTGGGCTGCACTGAAAATCGTTCTGCTAAAGGCCCTCCACACGCACTGTTATATCTGTCGGCCGACCGACCAACGGACCAATTTCGTAACCACCTGCACTACGCAATCACGGTGCCTCGTGTGATTTGTTCGTATGATAAATGTCTACGCGATTCCGGTTGGTTTTACAAAGGAACTGAAACTGGAGTTTGCCTTGGCTGTTTGATGCGTAAAAAGGCCAGAAAATCCTAGATAAATGCTGGCAAAGATGCGACTAATAGAAGGAAAGGAAATTATCTAATTTGTTACTTAGATAATTACGAATATCATAAGCTACCGACTAAGAACTGCTGAACATCAAACCGTCTTTAACCAAAAATAAATTCATCATAGGTTGAAAGCTTGGAGGAGAAGCATCTCGTTACATTACGATTTCTAGCCAATAGTAGGGTTTAAGCGCACCTCAAATTCAGTGCTGTTGTATCCCCAAAATTGACTAAAATGATTCATTTTCCTGCAAAGCGATTTATACTTGACTGAAGAAGTACAACACGGTTAAGCAAAATAAAAGACGTTGACATAAACGTTATCAGTTCCAATAAACAATCCGAAAGTAACTTACATACTTTCACTAAGACAAATTACTACAGCAATTGTTATAAACAAATGCAAAAAGTATTTAACAGGTATACATTCATGAAAATATAATACTTATTAATACACCCTTACACCTTTTTATAAAGTTCTATCCTGTAGCCCTTTTTCCTGGGCGTAGACCGGTGACGAGAGATATGAAATCCTGTCGATTTGATCTCGGAGTTCTCTTCTCTACAGCCAACACAGTGATGGTTGACAGTGTCATTTGTCATTGTGTTGTTGAAGTAGGCTTTAACGCGTTTCAACGTACTCATGCTTCTTTTGCAAGACACGGTGGTTCGTGGAATTGCAAGAACCAACGACAGTCATTTCACTCCTCCGGAGAACACGTTTTTTTAATCAATTGTTTATAATGGACTGAAGGATGTCCTGAAGCTCCAAACATTTATCCTCACTGGTGTAAATAAACTTTCTTCTTTTCAAATTCTGATTGTCAAAGGATATATTTTAAGTAGCTTTTCAACATTAGGTATAGGGAAATTGTTTCACAGTAGTCCTGGAATTTAGTTTCCGTGTTTACTATTACTGTGTCGATTACCTCTAATACTAGCCTTCTCCATTTCTAAATACATACTTCTGTTTCGTTACACTAGTTCAGATAGTCCTGCTGAATTTATAAGGCTCTTTCTTACCTTCCACTTTGCGTTTCATACATATTGGTCTCTCACTAGCCATAACGTAGTTTTCTATTTCAGGCTTACAGTTTTACTTTGCAAAATGTCGAACAAGATACCGGTAGGCATCAAAATCCATTTGCACACCTGCAGTAGAAAAAGAGAAGTCTGGTGATCAAGTATACTATTTAGCCCAATTGGTCGATGTAAAGAATTATAATCCCAGTCTTGCTTGTATTTCACATTGAATGCTGCTCATGTCCGTATGGTAAAGGAAAATGGTTTTTACAGCGTGTGAATGAAAATACCTTGTTTCGCAAGGACCGTATAATTTAAATACCCTTTCCCCCAAAAGGTAACTTGTTTTACCGCAACGGCTAAAAATGCGTGAAATACAGGTTTGCTATTAAAAATTTTAAATGCGTAAGTTTTAGAAGCACAGAGGATGGTCCAACTGATGTGCACAGCAGTCGATACAGACTGCACGAGGGTGTGCCTGTTTCACTACAGGATGTACACAATTTTTCCTTGTTATTGCACTACAGCCGTCTTATGTTTGCGATACTAATTTGTTTTTATCAATATTCCAACTGCTTAGCACTTGCAGCTAAACAGTGGCTATGCCTTGTGCGCACCAGTTTTTAGCTAAGTCATAAAACCATAACCATCTCACATTTCTCCTGATTTTAAAACGAAAAATTACTAATAGCTTACTTCAGACATCCGTTATGTCGTCGGCTTGTACTGACAAAAGGACTTAATTTCACTTGAAACTTGCTCTAGAGGATTATTTTAATTTCACTTGAAATCTGTTCCTTAACAACATCCATAATACAAGTTGTTAAATGATTGTCAGAAAGTGGCTTCAAGTACTCCATGATGCTAAATAATATTTCGTGAGTGTTCTTATCCAGCGAAGAATTTCAGAAGTTCTGAAAATTTTATTTACTCATGCCTCAGATTCCTCACGAGTTCGGAGACAACTTTTGCCATGCTGAAAAGCAGATAGTCGTAATGCATCTATTCCGCTTCTGTTTCCGTAACCTTCTCGTTGTGTTTGAAAGTTCCAGTCGTGCTGCTAGTGAAAGGGCATGGTCAATTCTCACTGTGCTTAGCTGATTGTATTTAACAGTTGCTGTAACATATGAAATTGAACCTTGTTGCATTTTAGCATTCGAAATAAAATGTTGATGCCTCTTCGCCTAGTCCCCACTCACGCCATTAACCGTCAACCATTCCAAATAGCACACAGTAAGAAAAGAGGTTGTTCCTTACAACGCTGCCACTTAACCACCGTTTTGAATTTTACTATTGTGTTTGAAAGCTTCTTACAAACTTTCCCTAAAATTCAATAGACAAACTGCGTCAGCTTTCTTTCTTACACTCTTGCAGAGAGACGAGTAAAGGACGCAGTGTTTTCACTTAGAAACATTTTGAGGGTCTTGTGATGCAATAAATGCCTCCATGGGAGTTTGACGTAGACGTCAATATCATGCTTTGCAACAATAATTTAAATACTAGACATCTTACAATTCCCTTTCGACAACGGTGTCAAGACATTGTCGATGACACCTGACAGAACACACCGAAACATACTTCACTAGTCAGATTTATCACTACCACTACTTACTACATTTTTGCTACTTAATTCATGTTACAGCTTTCACCATAAACATGCCAATGTTGATTTGTGAACCTACGAACACTCTGCATTACTACGAACGTGTGAATTAAGTAAGGCTACTAAATTTTAATCTGAGGAACAATGAAAACAAAAGCTATTCCCTGTCATATTGAAATGACATCCAATGATGGTTTCACATTTATTTAGAAAGAATTATGAATGTCTTCTTGTTCCATGTGTCTTAGCACAGTCTTGCGCGCCAGCAGCAAGCAGAGAAGAATAAGGCCCGTATTAGACTGTCATATTTCTTTGACAAAGAAATATCAAATCTTCGTCAAATTATTTTGACAAAGATCGTGGCGCTAAAAAGGGCATTACTCTGTCATTTTTCATCAAAATTTCAAGACGGCGGACGGAAACTTATTATGCGCTGCAGTTGCTAACACCACAATTGCATTGTGTGTGTATTTGGAAGAAAAGCGGTAGAGAAACGATAAACACTTGAATGAAGCACTGGGTATTACGTCTAGATAGTAAAAGAATTCAGCAAAATTTGTTACGAGAGCTGCAAGAGGAGGAATTCAAGTCTTAACATATAAATTACTTACGAATGGATGAGAGTATTTCAGTATTTGCTCAGTAAAGAGGTTCTCATGTTACAAAACAGAATATTCTTAGATATGCTGTATGTCCAGAAGACAAACTGTGTCACAGCGATTTCTTGATACATGAGAGCTAGTCTGGTGTACAACACAGCACATTAATATCACATTGTAATCAACCAAAATAATTTCAGAAAGGTGTGAAGCGATTTATAAACCGATGAAGGTGGAATATGTGAAGGTAAATAAACGTTTAGTACACTTTATGGACTATAAGAACAATTTTTAATTTTGAACAGTGTTCCCACAACAGCAAAGTTAATACAAAGTACGAAGCAGATGAAGCGCTTTTTAATTTGTCGCATCTAGAATCCAAAAACAAAGTAGAAAGGAAAGCTAAGAAAGAACTTTTGAGTGTTACCACATCCTCTATTCCGGCTGGCTGCATGTATGTTTCCAGATGTAGAGGTGGATGGCTGTAGCTGTGATTGTGGACATGAAGTCGATTGCAGTATATTCCATCTCCCATCAACACACAATTGATAGCATGCATTAATTATGCCCCTTGCTCCTGCCCCCCCCCCCCCCCCCACTCCCACTCCCATAACCCAAGCTAGTTTATTTTTAAAAAGTCGACGAAAATAACTTTGAAGCCATGTTTACAAACAGACTACAGATACGTCCAACAGCTGTAGTGACGCCAGCGCTAGATAGTGAAAAGAAAGCCTCACGCCACAACCCCGAAGTGCGGCACTCAATGCTACGAGAGTTAATGGGGTAACATCGTGTGACAGATACCACGTGTAATCTACTCTAGCGCCCTCCGTACCAGCAATCGACACGAATCACTTCTCGATATCAGACTGACACAATCTGCAAGTCGACAGAGAACTCTCAGGGCAGACTTTCCGGCAATTCGCTGGGCTAGGGAAAACAGTTTCAGTTAACCTATCAAGGAAATTTAATAAACGCGATATTCCACTTCAGCAAGAAAGATGGCAGACTAGCGTCCACTGTAACGTTTCTTTCCTTATGGGTGGTTAAAAGTGAGAGAAATATTCAAATAAATGAAAAAAAATGTTCTGCGCATTATTATGAGTTTTCCACAGGAAGGATACGTTACAAATGGGATGCCGTGGTGGGGTAGTATCCGTATGCACACACACACACACACACGCACATATATATATATATATATATATATATATATATATATATATATATATATATAAAACTAATCCTTTTAATCTACTATACCATTACTATTATTTACCCTTTATGCTAACGCAGTTACATTCTTTCAATGTATGAGATCCTGCTGTTACTGAACACCATCGTCAACCGCTGTTTGAAAGCTCGTTGACTGCAAGACACTGCTGTCAATAATCGACCGGTCTTCGTAAAAACAGGTCTACAGGTCCGACGTATGGAGATTAATATACTTAAACGGCACAACGCGACAAGCAGTCGTTTATCTTGCTTTCAAATAACGTGACCACAATTTCGTGATACATCTACCTAAAAAATATACACTCCTGGAAAATGAAATAAGAACACCGTGAATTCATAGTCCCAGGAAGGGGAAACTTTATTGACACATTCCTGGAGTCAGATACATCACATGATCACACTGACAGAACCACAGGCACATAGACACAGGCAACAGAGCATGCACAATGTCGGCACTAGTACAATGTATATCCACCTTTCGCAGCAATGCAGGCTGCTATTCTCCCATGGAGACGATCGTAGAGATGCTGGATGTAGTCCAGTGGAACGGCTTGCCATGCCATTTCCACCTGGCGCCTAAGTTGGACCAGCGTTAGTGCTGGACGTGCAGACCGCGTGAGACGACGCTTCATCCAGTCCCAAACATGCTCAATCGGGGACAGATCCGGAGATCTTGCTGGCCAGGGTAGTTGACTTACACCTTCTAGAGCACGTTGGGTGGCACGGGATACATGCGGACGTGCATTGACCTGTTGGAACAACAAGTTCCCTTGCCGGTCTAAGAATGGTAGAACGATGGGTTCGATGACGGTTTGGATGTACCGTGCACTATTCAGTGTCCCCTCGACGATCACCAGAGGTGTACGGCCAGTGTAGGAGATCGCTCCCCTCACCATTATGCCGGGTGTTGGCCTTGTGTGCCTCGGTCGTATGCAGTCCTGATTGTGGCGCTCACCTGCATGGCGCCAAACACGCATACGACCATTATTGGCACCAAGGCAGAAGCGACTCTCATCGCTGAAGACGACACGTCTCCATTCGTCCCTCCATTTACGCCTGTCGCGACACCACTGGAGGCGGGCTGCACGATGTTGGGGCGTGAGCGGAAGACGGCCTAACGGTGTGCGGGACCGTAGCCCAGCTTCATGGAGACGGTTGCGAATGGTCCTCGGCGATACCCCAGGAGCAACAGTGTCCATAATTTGCTGGGAAGTGGCGGTGCGGTCCCCTACGGCACTGCGTAGGATCCTACGGTCTTGGCGTGCATCCGTGCGTCGCTGCGGTCCGGTCCCAGGTCGACGGGCACGTGCACCTTCCGCCGACCACTAGCGACAACATCGATGTACTGTGGAGACCTCACGCCCCACGTGTTGAGCAATTCGGCGGTACGTCCACCCGGCCTCCCGCATGCCCACTATACGCCCTCGCTCAAAGTCCGTCAACTGCACATACGGATCACGTCCACGCTGTCGCGGCATGCTACCAGTGTTAAAGACTGCGATGGAGCTCCGTATGCCACGGCAACCTGGCTGACACTGACGGCGGCGGTGCACAAATGCTGCGCAGCTAGCGCCATTCGACGGCCAACACCGCGGTTCCTGGTTTGTCCTCTGTGCCGTGTGTGTGATCATTGCTTGTACAGTCCTCTCGCAGTGTCCGGAGCAAGTATGGTGGGTCTGACACACGAGTGTCAATGTGTTCTTTTTTCCATTTCCAGGAGTGTAAAATCATTTAAGCAGTTCAGTGTGGCAGTATTAAAAGGTTCACTACAATAACTGCAGAGACCGATATTTACGAATGATAATCTTATTATTCCAAAAAAATATAAGACATAGGAATTTCGGCAACCTACCTCTCAGTACATAGAATGTCAAAACAGAAGTGAATCATAAGAAGAGAAAGTCTGCGTTTCTTTACAAAATCACTTGGTTTTTTGGAAAACTTAATTTTGTTTTTCCTACAGAGGTCTCCTTTTACGTTTCATACATACAAGGTCTGAGTCCTCATCAAAATCTGTTACTTATTCATTGACATTTTATATATTATTCGTGACACAGGTGTTTTTAAGATTGGATAGTTTCTTTTTTTTTTTTTTAAGATACACTTCAGTAACCTTCTGAATTCTGGAAGCTACTGTATAACAGTATCTCATTCTAGCATTCAGGTGAAATTTGAGTGGTTACTTGACTAGATTATACACCAATTCCTTCCTTCATACATACTTGCAAGTTAACAAAAAATGACTATTTTGGGCAAAACGTCTGTGCCTTTAGTGATTCGTTCCAGAAGTGTGGAAATATTTTTTCCTTGGCCTGGACTGATATTTTTGTTTGATCAGCAACTTGTTGAGAAAACTGGACCTAAAAAAACCAATCTGAACCTTTAGACTTACTTAATTTCAATGTTTCTGATTACATGACTTTCAGTAACTAGTACATTTTGCAGCTGAAAAACGCCATCGAATAGGTGCTCAGTAGTACTGGAACAAAGTATGTACCACCTACTCAGCATTGTTGCCAGATGTATATATGATTACGGTGATGACGTCATCCAAGATGGCGTCGTGTGGACTTGGCAACAGCACATTATGTCATCCAAGATGGCTGCCATGGCGTCATTAAAGATGGCGGATTTTTGAGGCAAGCTTTCATTTTGGAAGGAAAGTTCCATGCCCCCTTCCCCTCAGAAAAATAGTGGAAAGTTCAAATTCCAACAGGATAATGCATTACACCACAGTTATCCTTACTAAGCAAAGAAAATTGCGGGACGATAGCTCACTCAGGCCTCATCCACTAACGTAAGTCACACTACTGCCACTTCCTCCTATGAACTGGGGCCAAGACTGAATTTTGGCGGTAAACAAAGTCACTTGTGGTTTCTCTACTAAGGTAAGAAAATGAAGCCAAAGAAAGGACACTTGTACTAACCTCAGTTGCCCGACAGCCACCTCCTAAGAATTCATGGGAAAAGGACTTGGACATAAGACTTTATTTCAACGCTTACATGCAGTGCCATCCATCTGTTGTGTTCACCACGAGGTTCAGAGCCCAAATGACTTAATACACATCGCCACCACCAGAGGGCGCTCTCATCTGTGACCTAATCCAAGAAGACGGCCATCCTGTGTGTTGACAACGAGCTCCAGACTCCAACTGACTTAGTACATATTGCCACCTCCAGAGGGTGCTACCACGACGTCAGCTGATGACGCAAATACCGTTATCCAAAATGGCGGCGAAAAGTCAGTTCATCATGTAGCCTAGTACCCAGCACTGGCACGACTTCAGCCAGTTGGACGGAAGTATCTGGAGACGTCATTGTAGGAGATATAGGTGAGGCTAAGCAGCTCCAGGGCCTCAGTCTTGTTCAGTTAGTCAGCAGAAGAACAAGAACCATGAAGCGTCAACAGCAGTCACACTCCACCACAATCATGCAGAACAGGATTAAACAGAAAAGTAAGTATCCCATATCACATCTCTATCTCTGGTTCGCCTTATTACTATTATTATTTAAAGTTTTCACATCTTTGTCCATATCTAATGCTTCTTCATCTTCGTTCAACAGGGTCGAGCTCCAACATGCCTAGCTCTGCTAACACATCTGGACCTGTAGCAAACTGTCCTGCCATCTTGTCGCTACCTACTGATGCAGCCTCCAGCATGTCTGAACCAGTAGCAGCCACGTGGGACTTGGTAGCACACACAGATCATTTGCTGGAGCAGGACAAGGAGTTTCTGCTGTCCATCCCACTCATCGATTTGTGTGATGAGGACATGCGATTTGCCCCCGACACATCGAATGCTGTCGCTGGCGGTGTTAAACAACAAGATGGGTACTAGTTGCCAACATATGACCCATCCCAGCAGAACATCCCTGTGATAGCGCACCCACAGAGTGGAGATACTGTGGATAAGAAGGCATTGAGTGCACCTACGCTTTTCGCCTCCACATACAATTTAACTCCAAGTGGATCGAAACGTGTGAACATTGCTATAAAAGTGCATCATGTCTGGGGGCTGCATGCTAGAATGGAGATTGAAATTGTATCCAAATGTGTTAAGGTGCCAATTTCCAAGTTCGACTGGGATGAAATATGTCGTGCACAGCGCTAAATCAATCAGCAGATGACTACAGAATATTATCCAACTCATTCTCACCCAGACATTTGCCTTACTGATGTGACACTTTCTGTTACTACAGTACATGATGACTGTGCATTATGTGTGAAATCGGGTGACAACTGTGTTTATCTAAACATGCCTCAGTTATAAAGTTATACGATCTTTACATTGCCATACGTCTTGCGTTGGACAGACTGAATCGTTGGTTGCCTAGCACAGACTTTGCACGCAATGATGTTGTAAACTCCCTACGTGTGCATAGTATACATGTTGATGATCTTAAGCAACCCCTATGTTCGCACATGAACGGTAAAGCTAAAGAGAAACAGATGAAATGTGTGTGTGAAGAACCTGAGTACTGTGCGTAATCTATTGGCTTGAGTGAGCTATGGGCTGAATTTATTGCTTGCCAAAAAGCTTCATTGGTAAATACTGTATAAGTGCGAAGAAGAAGAAGATACATACAGATTGTAATGATAGTCCTGAAATGCTACATCCCATGAATGATTTTTAAATAGATAATTTATGTATAATCTCAAACAGTGTTTGTAATACTTTGTGTATTATTTCATACCTCTGTCATTATAATCAATTTTTTTCATTGCTATACAAGTAACTGAGATGATCATTGATCAAGTTACTCTTCATGTGTAAAATGTATAGCTGTTTTCTCTGTGTAGTCAATATAGCTCAGTCAGTTCAGTGATGGAACTATGGTAGCTACGCATACTATTATTACCCTTTCAAGTTTATTTTTCTATATATTTCAACTACACGTCTGTACCTGGTGCAATTAGTGTCATGGGAGGAGCTCGACTCCTTTTTACATAAATCAGCCAAGCTATGAACGCTAAAGTATTGTTCTAGAGTCTAGGATCCGCACCTGGATGTTATTTCTAAGAGAGAGAGAACATAAACACACGCACTCCTAAGACTACAGCGTTTTGCACTTAAAAACTGAATAATAAGTTAGATCGCATACTTTTCCGACACGTCAGACACTCATCCTTCTTTCCGGTTTCTCTACTCTTAACTATCTTATTGAATCGTAGAACATTTGCTTTGCATTACACGGGCACAATATGGCCTTGTGGAGACGTATAGTGTCTACTGTTCACATCCCATCACGGGTCATAAATTATACCTGCCCTGTATACAGTGTGTTACAAAAAGGTACGGCCAAACTTTCAGGAAACATTCCTCACACAAATAAAGAAAATATGTTATGTGGACATGTGTCCGGTAACGCTTAATTTCCATGTTAGAGCTCATTTTAGTTTCGTCAGTATGTACTGTACTTCCTCGATTCACCGCCAGTTGGCCCAATTGAAGGAAGGTAATGTTGTCTTCGGTGCTTGTGTTGACATGCGACTCATTGCTCTACAGTAATAGCATCAAGCACATCAGTATGTAGCATCAACAGGTTAGTGTTCCTCACGAACGTGGTTTTGCAGTCAGTGCAATGTTTACAAATGAGGAGTTAGGAGTTGGCAGATGCCCATTTTATGTATGGATTAGCAAGGGGCAATAGCCGTAGCGCGATATGTTTGTATCGAGATACATTTCCAGAACGAAGGTGTCCCGACAGGAAGACGTTCGAAGCAATTGATCGGGGTCTTACGGAGCACGGAACATTCTAGCCTATGACCCGCGACTGGGGAAGACCTAGAACGACGAGGACACCTGCAATGGACGAGACAATTCTTCATGCAGTTGACGATAACCCTAATGTCAGAGTCAGAGAAGTTGCTTCTGTACAAGGTTACGTTGACCACGTCACTGTATGGAGAGTGCTACGGGAGAACCAGTTGTTTCCGTACCATGTACAGCGTGTTCAGGCACTATCAGCAGTTGATTGGCCTCCACGGGTACACTTCTGCGAATGGTTCATCCAATAATGTGTCAATCTTCATTTCAGTGCAAATGTTCTCTTTACGGGTGAGGCTTCATTCCAACGTGATCAAATTGTAAATTTTCACAATCAACATGTGTGGGCTGACGAGTATCCGCACGCAATTGTGCAATCACGTCATCAACACAGATTTTCTGTGAACGTTTGGGCAGGCATTTTTGGCGATGTCTTGATTGGGCCCCATGTTCTTCCACCTACGCTCAATGGAGCACGTTATCATGATTTCATACTGGATACTCTACCTGTGCTGCTAGAACATGTGCCTTTACAAGTACGACACAACTTGTGGTTCATGCACGATGGAGCTTCTTCACATTTCAGTCGAAGTGTTCGTACGCTTCTCAACAACAGATTCGGTGACCGATGGATTGGTAGAGGCGGACCAATTCCATGGCCTCCACGCTCTCCTGACCTCAACCCTCTTGACTTTCATTTATGGGGGCATTTGAAAGCTCTTGTCTACGGGACCCCGGTACCAAATTTAGAGACTCTTCGTGCTCGTATTGTGGACGGCTGTGATACAATACACCATTCTCCAGGGCTGCATCAGCACCTTAGGAATTCCATGCGGCGGAGGGTGGATGCATGTATCCTCGCAAACGGAGGACATTTTGAACATTTCCTTTAACAAAGTGTTGGAGTCACGCTGGTACGTTCTGTTGCTGTGTGTTTCCATTCCATGATTAAAGTAATTTGAAGAGAAGTAATAAAATGAGCTCTTACATGGAAAGTAAGCATTGCCGGACACATGTCCACATAACATATTTTCTTTCTTTGTGTGTGAGTAATGTTTCCTGAAAGTTTGGCCGTACCTTTTTGTAACACCCAGTATAACGTGGTAGCTAGTAGCGGGAGAACATCCTACCAGGAAACAAATAAACGCATAGCAGCTGTGTCCGACACGTGAGAACTACAAGCCATTCCGTCATTAACTCTGTAAACAGCACATCAACCAAGCAAGTGTGTCCACAGGGATTGAAGCGCATCGCAATCTCGTACCGCTAAGTTAGTTATGACCCTGAAGTCTCGATTTTACACCCAAGATGCGACAGGAGGATCGCATAACATCAAAATCCGTTTAGAGAAGTTTCATCACACATGAGATGGAAGTCATCTGATGACCGAGGGGTTCACCGTTAACGATCGCAAGTAGAAATGCTTTAAACTACATACTGAACATGTAGCTGTATACGAGTAGAACGCAGGCTATGTCACGTGACTCATGCATCCGGATAGAACACTGAAAAAAAAAAATTGACCTGCACCAACTTCTCCTTCTCTAGAATGAATTAGTCAACCTTTAAATCGTACCTCGTTACAGCTCTTTCTCAATCGATCAGCCCCCCCCCCCCCAACCTCTGTTATCCTATAACGCAGATGCAAGTAAGTTTAAAGGTAAAATGATCTCTGTACTCCTCAAAAGCACCAAACACAGTAGTCAAGTTACGTGTGTCACTGGTAGCTCAGTAGACATACAGAATAATACTGACTCAATGGGAAAAAATTGACTACCTCCCTGATTCCTCTTCGTTTCGATGTCAATGTTTTCTAGCATTCTTCTTGTGGGAGCATACTTGATCCCATGTACAAACTCTTTTATCCTAAGACGACGAGAATGCTCTGTGATTCCCATACGCTGAGAGATAGATCGTAAATTAAACACTATACTCGAGGTGATAGAAATATGTAGAACACTCTTCGGTATAGATTGATGATTTGTGCATTCGAGATTTAAGAGTTAATGGGCGTACTGCTTAGTCATCTATCGATGTTCGCAACGATACTCGCAACGTGGAGAGGGCATTGTTTAGCTATGATACTCAAATTGGGGAACACGGTGTCACATCATTGGCTGGTGCTGAAATTAGTGTAAAATTTTTCGCGCTATCAAGTCCGTCGCTTAATATTACAGTACATCGGCGGTGTCTTTTCCATCACATCCGTACGTTGGTTACTACATGATGATTGAGTGAGATTGCTTGTTTGAGTTGGGAAAGAAGTTTTGTGGATGGGTGACAACTTCTGGTGGTTGCTAGCAGCTAAACAGCGATCGCGTACATGAGTGCAAAATTTTGAATAACTCGAAATGGAACACGGAGCCATCTGTTCCGTCACTGTGACATTCAGTTTATATGTAGATGTCTTCAGTCACTTTCGGACGGTAGTTTAGAAGAGTTTGGCAGCGTTGTGAATAGTTTCCAGTTTCCTTATGTTGTAAGTGTGTTTTATTTAAAAATGATCCAGTGTTATGCTACCCGACATAAGAATATGATTTACACCGTGTGATGTAAAGTTTTCTGTGAGAGGTCGTGGACCTGAGCATTTTAATGTCAGTTTAGAATCTGAAACAGACCTCAAAGTCGTGGCAGAAAACGAAATGTTTGGCAATGTGCAAAAGCATGTTAGAAAACAGTGTTTGAATCAGGACCAGAGGGAGGGTCTCATACGATAATTCGTTTAGGGTATAGGTGATGTAAGTTTAAAGTGGTCTCTGAGGTGTTTGTATATTTAATATGATCGTGTACACATAAGCAGCTGCAGTTTGAGGTGTCGGACTTGGTGAGACGTTTGGAATGCCTGGGTGGCTGCACTCTACGCTATTCTGGGGAAGTACTGTGAAATCTCTTTCTTCACGCTGGAGGCACACCTTAGCTGTACATCATTGCACCAGCATCGACGCCTAGATTACTTGTAAATAGGACTAGCTTTTATAGTTCGTAATTTTTCTATGTTGGTATTTTATAGAATAACGAAAATAGCATGTTGGGGAACTGTAGTACTTGTATCTAGTTCGGGTGCATGCCACATTGCGCACATTTCCTCCAAATGCTCAAAACACGGTCCTGTAGCAGTAACTCAGCTCGATCTGTCTCTACACGGGTTGCAGAAGGTGTTGGATATGCCTCTCTCCAACCAAAATTTAAACTAGCACTTGTGGAAAGCTATAGAAATGGGTGGGAGTGCAAGATGTGTAGGGTGTGATTAAGATGGTTTTTAATTTTACTGTAGCAGACAGCTTCGAGGAAGGTGACTCGTTTAGAGATATGAGAGTGCGTGAAATATGATTGACTTGTGGATGTAAGAATAAGCAGTTATGTGTTTGAATGGACGTAATTTCTAATATGTAGTGTAAGGCCAGAGATCTGAGAGGTTAGTGTATATTTTCCTTCCTAGGACCTCAATCAGCACCTCATTTACTACTACTGTCTGTTATCCCCTATAACTCAGCATATATATTGCGGAACGTCTGATATGGTCTCTGGACAGAACGCGTTGCAAAAACTAATGAATTATGTAGTTGAGTGCGGTGTGATGGAGTCGCAAATAGCGCTTACATACCTCGTTCCTTAGCCGAATGGATTTCAGAGTTCATTGAGTCTATTGTGAGATTGCATAGATGGGTGTTAATAGCCAGATTTCTACGATCACGGTCACGGTATCAGTCCAGAAAACACCACCTCATTCAGGGGTAATTTCGTACCTCGACTCGTAAAGCAGTTACAGATTTTAACATGAATACTTGCGTGCAACTGTAGAACAAAGAGCGCTTGTGAGAGAAACATGAATTATTTTTTGGGATCGGGATTTGTTCTTCAACATCTGCTCGATTGCGTCTATGACACGGTGGCATGACTCGCAAGAAGAACGTAAGAGACGCGCACACCCATTGATGATTTTCGGTCAGTATTATTTGATGTCGTATGCATCCAGTTATTGACGAGGTCATATTATACTTAATATTAGTGCTGGCTGTGTGATATGTTCGCATTTGAGCATCAGGTTTATAAAGTATTTGTGCTTGTGTAAAGCAAATGTCTATGTGCTGTTGTAGGAAGGGTATTGATTTGATTTGGAGTACTCTGATAGCGAATGGAAGAGTGTGTCTGGTCGTAAAGAAGGTACAGGTATTTCCAGAGCCACAGCGGTCAACAGAGTGTATTTCCGATATTTCGGTCATTGCCGAATGCCGTTCTGTTAAAACCGCGATCGTATGATTTAATTGTAAGTATTATGATAGAAGATACATGTGAGTGGTTTTCTAGAATGTGTCCATGTATGCAAAGTCTGTGGTGGTATTAAATCGCGTTCCCATGTTAATGGTAGCAGTCTTCCGAATGCTGAGGTACGTTGGAGTGTAGGAATGTATCAGAGCGAATTTTACGATTTTCCAGACGACCGAATAGCGAACTAATACTAAGTATGTGCTGGGCGGCTTTCGTGATCAAGTGTAACTTCGAGAAGCTGGTGCGTTTGCGGTGGAGCGTTATTTCCTCCCATGTAAATTGTTCAGTCCACTGCTTCTGCACATTCGGTGCCTTTATTTAGTTGAGAGAAGAACCATAGTGGTGTGTTTGGACACATGTTTGCCTGTTCTGTAGACGTGGGGAACACCCTAGTTAGTTTGTAAATAATATAGATCATCATCAGGGAAACAACCTAGTTGGTTTGTAAATAATATTGATCATCTGGAATCTGCTACATCTCCAACTTCGGTATTCGAGAGTGCAAGTATCAGTTTACTCCACTTGTTGCTAGTCATTCGATGGTTTACAGCAACTTGCACGTCGTTAAAATTTGTTGTTTGTGGAGAAATAATTTACAGTCTATCTCTTGTGCATTATGTCGCGTTAGCGATTGGGAGGCTACTGCTGTGTGCTTGATATCGGGAAGTAGTGCCAAAATTGTATAATATTATGGCGAAAATAAAGGTGTTCTTGTAATCGATGAATCTGAAGATATCTGTAGAAATGCGAGCAAGAAAGCGGAAACAGTAAGGAGTTTGTGCCGAGGGGAAACGAGCCTGCCTTTGCACATCATTTCTGAGAGTGACTTCGGTTCGCTGATGTAAAGGGGGTGATTTGGTATGGTGGGGGATTTGAATTGCATGTTTAATAGATCGAGACGGTACTCGGTGGTTTATTCGCTGGTTGGAGATCGGTTTGACGCTCCAATATTCTTGCAAGTATAGTAGATATTTGATGACCTGTAGATCACTTTGCGCTGTTTAGTTGTCGGTGCAAATTGGTATAATAATAATGGCGTGTGACGAGGGCCTCCCGTCGGGTAGACCGCTCGCCTGGTGCAAGTCTGTCGATTTGACGCCACTTCGGCCACTTGTGCGTCGATGGGGATGAAATGATGATGATTAGGACAACACAACACCAAGTCCCTGAGTGGAGAAAATCTCCGACCCAGCCGCGAATCGAACCCGAGCCCTTACTATTGACACTCCGTCGTGCTGACCACTCAGCTTCCGGGGGCGGACGGTGCAGATTGGTGATCAGTGAAAAATAGTTTATTACCACTGAGTGTAGCGTCTGTAGAAATAATGGACAGGTTGGGGGTGTATAGATTGGAGGAACCGTCGGTGCAATTTAGCAATCTTTGCAAAATGACTTCAGAAAGCTCCAGAAAGAAAAGGTGGATGGTGCTTCGATACCGACGACGTTAGTAATTCGACTGGTAAATTCGATATGATTCAATGAGAGTTCATGATTGATTGTGGTGGGATATAGGAACAGTGAGAACAATTGCATATGTTGAGATAGGATGACTATCACGTTATGTCCAGGAGGAAGACTGGATTCATCGATCTTTTGGTAAACAGTACATGGATTTTGGCGCATACTAGCTGAGACAACAAGAAAGCGAGCGTTAACTATTTCTGGTGGACTATAAAATTACGGAGAGCTGGACCAGAAAGAGATGTGACGTAAGATTAAGACTGACAATGTTTTAGCTAGCAACGTGTCAGTCACGCCGGGGTGGATACGTGCGGTTGAACACGTGTGTCAACACGCTCTGTGCTATTCTTCCTTCGATGGCAAAGACAAGTGGCGCCAAGAGATGCTTTGAATATGAGACTGGCGTGAACGCGCTTTGGAATGCTATGACAGTATAACCGTGGCTGAATAGAGGCATGCAACTTTCACCAGTGTTCGACGACGACGGCTCGGGGACTGTGACGGAGCACGCGGGACCCTAGCTGCGGCTGCCTCACCTCGCAGCGGCTGTGGCACGTGCGGCCCTAACGGGAGGCCTGAGAGTGCTTTTCAGCTGACGTACGTGCGATCGTGTCAGCATCGGTGTCTAGCGGACAGGAATTTCTCAGGTGTTACGTATAAATGGGGGTGCCACCACCTCATGCTTTCAGAAACCGAGCATGGGCTTGTGTACCGTTTGACATCTGACTGATGCGTCACTTATCGCTACCTCCGGTGTACTCTTCGGGACAGGGGACAGTGGACTGTACTTGCACGCGTTCATTGCATTATTTCGTGAGCGGCTCTGTAGGTCGTGCTATGCGCTATTTGGCCAGTTTACGAGTACTGAGAGTGTGTACACATCAGTGTTAAGAGTTATTTAGGAGCAGTTTGCTATTGTGTGCTGAAAAAAATCAGTGTGATAGACATACTCTATATATAAGTTGTTTCAAAATAGAGTGCAGTCAATTCATACTCTCCCCAGAGCAGGCTGAGTCGTCTTGCCACCATTTTCCCTAGCCACCTTGGTTTACGTCTGGAAACGGGTAACAGCTTCCTCTGCTGTGACAGTGGCGTCCTCTGGCGGCGACGAAATGTACCAAGACAGTTGGGATATGCAGCTCGTTATGAACACACTAGGTGGCGCCATCTTAGATTACGGTACTTGCGCCATCACCTGACATAACTACAGCGTCATCTAGTGGCACCAATGTGAACTAAGTCAGTGCGGCTGTGAACTCAGTGGCGAATACGCTTGGTGGTGGTGCTGCCTGTAATTTTTTGAATAAAGACTGGTGTATGCTTTCGACAGTTGATGAATACCAGGCACATTCTTTTAGATGGACTATTATTTTGACAATTTACGAGTTGTTTGTCTGTCTAGAGGTAATTGTGTTATATTACTTATGAGTGGTTCGCATGTCTAGGCTGTGCAATGCGTTACTTTTGATGGTTTACATTTGTCAAGAGTTTATGTAGAGCCTTATACATGAGTTATGTAGGAGTAGTTTGCAGGTCTGTATGCTGTGGGGCATGTCAGAGCGTGTGTCCTGTGATACATGTACTCCATCCTTAAATAAACTGCTCCCAAATAAATAAAGTACACTCCTTCCTCTCTCCATCAGCCTAGTGCGGACTGAGTCCTTTTACCAGCAACCCCTAGGAATAGGTTGCGCCCTGGAGGCTTAGGTTAGTGGGGGGGCGGGGGGTGAGCTTTGTTTGCAACGATTTTCTTCGGTTGGCAGCGAAAGCCCAAGTGACCTTTCTTTACTGCCAGAATTCCATTGGTGAGAAAAGAACTCAGCCTGCACTGGGCTGCTGAAGAGAGGAAGAGTGTACTTTATTTATTTTGGAACAATTTATTTTGCGATGGAGTATATTTAACACAGCGATACAGAACACACGCTCTGACATGCCACACAGCATACAGACCTTCAAAGTACTCCTAAATAGCTCATGTATAATGCTTTACACACACACACCTGCTAATTTTAAACTGTCAAAATAACGCATTGCACAGACTGCAGACATGCAAACCACTCATAAGTAGTGCAATACACTTACACCCGGAGAGCCAAGAAACTCGTAATTTTCAAAATAGTAATCCATCTAAGAGACTCTGCAAACGTGCTTGCTAATTGTCAACTGTCGAAGTCATGCACCAATTTATTTAAACAATTAGAGACAGCACCACCATTCACGGTGTCAGCCAGGAGGTCTGCACTCCAACTGCCCTACTACACACAACCACCAGCAGAGGGCACTGTTGTCAAAGGTAGCAGCCTTGACATAAGCTATTGACAGAAGTACTGTTATCCAAGAAAGCGGTAAACAGCGTGTTCACCGTGAGGTCTAGACCTAGTACACAGTACAACCACCAGAGAGGTCTGTTGTCCGTTTCGTGACATATTCCAAGATGCAGGGGGGAGGGGGGATTGCGTATAAACGACTCAGCCTGTGACGGACATAAGTTTTTATTTTGCAGGCAATGTCTCCACCACAAGATCTAGACTCCAACTGGCCAAGCACACATTACTGCCACCAGAGGGTGCTGTCATCCCTCCTTTGACATAATCCAAGATGGTGGTCTGGAGGGGGAAAATGGCGTGAAAATGACTCACCCAGCGCTGGGCGTTTGGGGACAGCAATTAAGGAGTGTACTTTTTTTTCGGAACAAATTATTTTGGGATGAAGTATATTTATCACACTGGTACAAAATAAATGCCTGGGGTTCACGCCACACTGCCCACAGACTCATAAACTACTCCTAAACAACGCTCTGCAGAAACCCAAACAGCTCCTAATTTGCCGAAATAATTTCAGGACAGACCTGCAAAGCGCTCCTAAATAACGCAGTACAGTGGTGTGTAGACACGCTCAGTACTCGTAAACTGTCCAAATAGCACAGAACACAGCCCACAGACCTGCTTGCAAAATAATGCAATCAAAACGCACAAGCACTGTCGTCCGACACGCCCTGTCCCCCAGAGCACACAGGAGGCTACCAGCAGCCCCACGAAATGGCACGGCTGTCAGCTGTCAAACCACACACAGATGACCTCACACATGAGGCAGGCACATCCCTTTCATACTTGATACCTGAAAAAATCATCTTGAAATATGTGTTCACCTAGGCACTGATGCTGACACGACTGACCATTGATGTGCGCTCTGTCACAGCCGTGAGCCACCTTCAGATGCACGTGAAAGTTACATCTATTTTTCAGGTGTATAGCCAGTGTTATACTGACGTCACAGAACTCCAAGGTGCGCTCGTGCAGCCCCAATATGCGAGACACCTCCAGGCAGCACTTGTCTTTACCATTGATGTCAGAGTAGCACAGGGCACATTATTCCTAGCGCGACATGAGGGACACAGCTAACTGTGCTTAACAGCAAATTCCATAGAACAACATCGAATGCACTCTTCCCAGCGATCCTAACGTGATATCTCAGTCCATCACGTGTTACTCTTCCGACTCTCAACACACACGAACGTTCCCATTGCTATGTAGAGGCTCCTAAACATACATATACATACATATATATATTTCTGTAGACAGGACTTTCAGTGGTAAAATTATCTTGCACAGATCGCTAAGGTGCATTGACAGTTAAACCCATAAAGTTGTCTATAGATCATCAAATACGTATGAGACTCACAAGAATATTGGATGCCAGGAACATATCTACGAGTGTAACTACAATTAAATATTACAATTTCTGCTACAGTCTGGCACTGATCGATGTACAGGTAATGTCTCCTCTCGATGGCTGTGCTTCTGGAACAAATATTAGTATCTATAGCACACACAATTTTCCACATAAAAAAATCTCTCTCATACCCTCGCGGTTACTGATGTACTAAATCTGTACGTTACTCATGCTAGGACACACAGTCATCCTCTAATCTTGCCACAACATAAACCACACTAACTTTACAATGCCAGATATACAAATTTTTCACAACATAAGCCATAGTAACTTTACAATGCAATATATACACATTTTCCACAAACAGTGCAGTTATCTTTTATCTCTGTACAGCACCTGAAAAAACTATGTTATACCTACACTCACACTGGCTATATGTCCCAATGCTTCTAACATTCTGTGTGGTGTCTGTTTGTTCTATATCGTGTCTCCATACCAATTTCGCGCAACGACGCTCTGAGCATGTTTTTTAGGGAATTGACTAGTTTGAACCTGGGACCTGTTGCTGGTAAGGAGACGCCAGACCACACATGACATGTAGAGTTCAGAAATGTTCATTGAGACTAGCGATGATATAACCAAACACTTATTGATTTCAGCGTCAGCTCCAATGCACTCCCTGTAAAAGAATCTTAATACTAAATTTAGTGGAAGGGGTTCAATGCTTTCCTATTTTTAGTTAGCTGGTAAAATAACGTCGAAAAAGCAGTTATGTTTACCATTGGAAATTTTATTCTACTCACAAAACATTGTTTATAAATTGCACTATTGATAAAAGGAAATGTTTTAATACAGGATGATAAAAATCAACTGCGTTCAACAAAAATGTTAACGAATATTCCCTGAGTGGGTTTCCAAGTTCTACAATGGATCGAAGGATGACCTATGCCATATCACATCTATAATCTACTTTTACATTAAGTTTCACAAGAGAGAAAACTATCAAAATGGTCTACAGTTACTCTCAATTATCTTTAACTACTTATCTAACTTGTCGTAAATTACAGTGGCTGATGTGGCATCTCAATAACTATGTAACAGAAAAATCATCCCGTTTCAGATTTTTACGTCAAGTGGCAAATGTGAGCACCATGAGCTTTAATTGACGATCGACACCAGTATTACGCAAAAAGGGGGTGTAACAGATGAGACTACTGCAGTTCTGAGTGAAGCTTTATGCGATCTTATGTGGCATCACGTGCGTTCAATACCTTATCGGTGTTCATCAGGGGGCGGCGTGCAGCACAGCTCCGCTCACCTCGCTGTCTCGGAAGCAACTCTCTCCTAACGTCTCCTTACTACCATTTACCGAAGTTGGTTTAAAAAGAACTATCTGGCTGTGTTTTCATCTGACCAATCAGGGTCTCAATGTTTAACTTGAGCTCCGCCTACAAAAATTCCGTCTATCCAAGGAGTAATATTATACATTTCGTGGTGGGGCAATGTTTTTAAAATTTGGAACATAACACAGGCGCTAAAACTTGCAGCTGTTGTGGACCTTTTAGTCTCATCGTAAGATCTATACTGTTCGTCTGGAGAGCTCTATCTTTTAACATGGGCTGGGGGGTGGTCCTAGCGGTTAGCTTACGACGTGGGTGTCCGTCCCTTACCGTAGGGCCTTCTAGCTTAACACGGTTCTGCTCTCAGCTTCTGTTCTCATTTCTCCCATCAGAACTGCGTCTGTCTCATGGTGGGAAGGTATGCCATGCATTTAGGCATTCTTGTGTTAGTCTGTGGTATTCCATTTGATCACTTCTTACTCGTATTACTTTGGTTAATTTAATGTCACGATTTATTCGGAGCTATGTGACATACTAATGGATTTGCTTATCATGTCAGGGTTTTCATGGAAGGTGTTGCATTTGCCTGACACCTTACATGCTCCTCAGTCCTAAGGAAGCACCGCCCACCTTTTCTTTCTTTCTATAGACGTGGCATTCAGCTGCAATAAACTATTTTACACAGATCGTCATACTGCAGCTACAACTAAACCTCGCAAAGTGCCATGTATATCGTCAAATGCGGTAACACTCTCACTCAATTACAATGCTCTCCCACTGGAGATAGGAGCTTGAATATTGGAGTGTGAGACTGATCTCCAACCCAGCAATACATCACCATGCATCATGTCGATGTAGTAAACATACAACTCATATCCTCCACCATACTAAATCACTCCTTTTACATCAGAAAGCCGTCAGTGGATTGAAGTCACTGTCGACGGTACAAATACGTTACTATCTCTAGTCCAAACCTGCCTGCTTGCTTTCTCGCATTTCTACAACCAACTCCAGACTCTAGGGTTACAAGAACAAAGTATTTTCGCATGGTTCACCATAATATTATTTCATTTTCGTGGTACTTGTCGATATCGAGCACACAGCAGTAGCCTCCCGATCACTCACACAACGTAATAATTCTGAAGATATAGCCTGGAAATTATTTCTCTACAAACCCGAAACTGTAGCTACGTGGAGCGTGCTCTAGACCACTAAGTAACTAGAAACAAACAGACGAAAAATGATATTTTCACCTGCGAATATCGACCTCGCTGATGTAACAGATTCGAAATCATCCATATAATTTACAAAGTCAACTGAGGTGTTTCTCATGTCTAGAGAACAAGCAAACGTCTCTTTCACCTGCCAGATGCACGCCCCACCATTGGTCTTCTCTCAACTAAGGAAATGCGCGAAATGTGCAGAAGCAGTCAACCAAACAACTTACATGGGAGCGGATAATGGTCAAACGTAAACACACCTCCATATTCATTCTCAAATTTCCACGTATTGACGAAAGCTATCCAACACATACTATGTATTAGTTCGCTATTCGGTAGTCTAGAGGACAACATCGTAAAGCATGTACATTCCTATACTCCTACAGGCCTTTGAATTTGGACGGCTGCTGCTATTAACAGGAAACGTGAATCATTCCCGCACAGGTCACCTTCGCTGCAGGCCAAGCACTTACAGGTAGAATCAATCATCCTACAAATTCGTTCACATACTTTATCCATGTGCTTCCAATCAAATGTTATGATTGCGGTCTTAATTGAAAGGCATTGAACAATGAGTGAAGTATCGGAAATACACTATTGACGGCTGTGGCTATGGAAATAGAAATATCTGCACCTTCCTTACGACTGGAAATAGTAATTTCCTTTACACAAACACACACATTATCAGCCTGATGCTCAAATGCATCACTACTGCTAAGTACGAGGGTAATCCCAAAAGTAAGGTCTCCTATTTTTTATAAGTACATAGACCTGTTTATTTCTACAATGGCTTACATCAGTTTACAGCTTGAACATTTAGCTGTTTTTCGACGTAATCACCATTTCTGTCGATGTATTTTTGTAGACGGTTTGGCAGTTTATGTATTCCCATGTCATACCAGCACGCCACCATGCTGTTCAGAAAGTTATAAACCTCTTCTTTCATCTTGTCATCGGAGCTGAGTCGCTGGGACCACAATTACCGCTGATAGGTACTGTGAGACTCTGAAAAAACTCAAACAGGCAATTCAGAACCGGAGAAGAGGAGCGTTGAGCAAGGGCGTACACATTCTCCATGACAACGCTGGCCCACGCATCGCTCGACAAACTGTTGCTCTCGTGCAACAGTTTCAGTGGAACATTATCATCCACCCACTCATAGGTTAAAAGAACATTGGGCTGGAAAGCGATTCAGCCCCAACGACGAGGTGAAAGAAGAGGTTCATAACTTTCTGAACAGCATGGCGGCGAGCTGCTATGACATGGGCATACAGAAACTGCCACAGCGTCTACAAAAATGAAATGATATTTAAGCATAAAAATAGCTAAATGTTCAAGCTGTAAACTGATGTAAACCATTATAACAATAAACAAGTCTATGTACTTGTAAGACTCATGCCCACCTATCATTATTTTGCATCGTGTGGAATCACTTATTGGTCAAGTAATATACGAGGGTAAACCCAAAAGTAGGGCCTATTTTTGACGTTTTTCCTTGTGAGCGATACCTCTGTGTCTTAGAAGAAGAGACGTAATCGGCCAGATGTCAAAAAAAAAAAAAACATCTCAACAATTACTTCATGTTACTGTCACAAGCGATCTTGGTTCTACAGGTGCACATAAGTATCCATGTTACAAGCTACACCAGCTTTACTAATCGAGGTATGACATTGTTTCGTAAAAAACCGTCTCATGTAGGGACAAATACCGTGAAGATGATCGTAGGAATGTGTATTATCAAACCTACACGTAGTCCACGATGCAAACTCATGATGAAATTACCTCATTTTGAAAGTGATTCAGCTAAGGAACGTAGTATGTAAGCAGTATTTGCGACTCCCGCACACCACCCCAGCTAGATAATTCTATAGTATTTGTGGGGGATTCTGTCTCGATATCGTGTCAGAGGTTCTGTGTTGTATCCACTGAGTTATAGGCGATGACTGACTGAAAAGGAACAAAAACAGCAGTAGTAGATGATCTGCTGATTAAAGATGTAAGAAGCTAGTGTAGATTTTCTTACGACCTCAGTGTTACGCTATCTGCTAGAAATGATGCCCATGATTTTGAATCGGGTCTTTCCATTCGAGCACATACCTGCGTTGGATCCTATTAACAATTCCTTTAATGATTACAACCACTACTCAATCATATTTGTGGCACTCTCATATCTCGAAACGAGTCACCTTTCCCGAAACTGAAACCACGTTAGAATTTTACTGTAGCAGCCAGTCACCCCCTACGCACCTTTCAACTGCTCCCATTTCTACAGCTCTCGGCTTGTGATCGTTCCAATTAAAGTCGGAACTGAGCAGAAGTCGGAGAGAGACGTATCCACCTCATTCTGTAATCCATGTAAAAACGACCTGAGTTACAGCAGCAGGACCATGTTTTGACCATTCGGTGGAAATGTGCGCAATGTGGTACATCTCCAAACGATACAGAGAAACTATAGCCTGAAGCATATTCGCGTCCATTCAAATCAGTCAGCCCAACATGCTTCACCGTCATTCTCTAACCCCCCCCCCCCAAGCAGAGAAGAATTAACTATAAAAGCTCAACTAACTTCATCTCATTTAGAAGTCACCTAGGCACTGATGCTGGCGCAGTGACGCATCGCTGCAGTGCGGTCCAGTGCGCAGAAAGAGATTTCGCAATGCTCTCGAGAATAGCGCAGTGTGTAGCCATCCAAGCACCCCTAACGGTATACCACGCTCCTCACCGAATTTACACTTCAAACTGCTGCTGCTATTGCTGCCTGTAAGGCACGATCCTATTAAATGTGCAGGCACTGCAGAGGCGACTTTTAAGTTTGATCACTTATACTATAGGCGAATGATCGTATCCCACAGACTATGCTGAATCACATGAGACGCTCCCTCTGGTCCTGTTTAGTTGTTTGAAACACTTTTGTACAATGCCAAACATTTCGTTTTTCTGCAACGACCTCGAGGCCTGTGCCAGGTTCTAAACTGACGTTAAGAAGTTCTGATCCATGGCCTCTCGCAGGAAACTAGACGTTGCACGGTGTAAATTATATTCTTACGGCGGATAGCATAACACGCCACACATCGGTTGATTTTAAAAAAAGACAGTTACAACATAAGCAAACTGGGGAGCTGTCAATGGTTTCCAAACTACAGTCCACATTTAGACTCGTCTCTCACACAGACGGAATAGCTGGTGGCTCTGGCTTCCCTTTCGAATGATTCCTCATATTGCACTCATGCACGCGATCAGTGTTTCGGTGCTATTCACCGCAGAAGTTGCTGTCCATCACCAAAACTCTTTCCTCAAACCAAACAAGCGATATCAGTCAATCTTCATGTGTTAACCAACAGCGTGCCACGGCACAGGTGGGATGGAAAAGACATCATCGAAGTACTCTAACAATAAGCATTACAGTTGATAGCGCGAACTATTTTAGCAATTTTACAGTAACTTCAACACCGTCCAATTATGTGACTGCATGTTTCCCCAATTTCAGTGTCATAGCTAAACACCCCTTTCTCCACTTTGCGAGTATCATTGCGAACATGGATAGATGACTGTGCGGTACGTCAATTCAGCTTTAATTCTCGAACACATAAATCATCGAAGTATACCAAAGAGCGCTCCACATATTTCTATCACCTTGAGCATAGTGTTTAATTTACGATCTCTCTCTCTCTGCGTATGGGAGTCACAGAGCATTCTCGCTGTCTTGAAGTAAAATTAGAGAGTGAAATGCCCTCCTCACAATGAAATCATCGAATAGATTTATCCCTTTATCACCGCGTGCCAATCGTTTTTGAAGTTCTGTTGCAGGTTTACAGTTACTATATCCAGGAGTGTGTAATTAGACTGGCAGCTTGCCGAGAATACCGCCTCCTCCTCTAATGCGTCTTTTATCACGCACGTTATGCTACTGCACGTTATGCTTGTGGTCTGCGATCCCTGTTACATAACAAATCATCAGTGTAGATCCAGCCAAACCATTTAACCAATTCTATAATCCCTCGAAGCCGTGTGGCCCTCTCTACGAGATACGAGAGTTACAGAAGTGTTCGGAACCAGATGTATATGTAAAAGCATCCTACAATTTCAACACTACTGCTGTCCTTCAAGACGTAGGTTCTAGGATTCGTTCTCCGCACTTCGGAAACTGTATCTCGGTTGACCAGTTTGGCATGTATTTCGAAATACGTAGCAAACCACCTATATTAAATTGCTGTTTTCTCGGATGTCACATTTTAATACCGTTGTATACTGTATCTAGAAGTCTATTATTACGAACATCCATTGGTCTCATTTTTATTCTACCATCTTTGGTTCGATTACACTGTGCAATTATTTGTGGTACGATATCGATCCATTTGTGTAAGCCACGATGATTGAATTGCATCCACATTTGGGTTTTCACTGTTCTATTCAGACATTCGACGATACTCACCTTCAGGTGGGTGAATGTCTAATAGTTGTGTGTTCCATACAGCTCCATCACAGTCTTGAAATACGAGGGCTATTCAGAAAGTGGGGAACGTTTTGGAATTAAAAAAACTAGATATAAGAAACACTTTTTATTATATGCATCTGAAAGAGCGACTGACACACTACTTCTCCATATAGTCACCAAACACATTGAGGAACTTATCATAGCGGCAGACAAGCTGTGAGAGACCTTCGTCCTAAAATTCTGCCACCTGAGACTTCAGTCAGTGAGTCACGCCAGAATGGAGTTCCGCGTCGTCAACAAAGCGCTGCGTTGCAAGCCAGTTCATCTTGGGAAACAAGTGGAAGCCGCTTGGTGCTAGATCGGGGCTGTAGGGCGGATGAAGGAAAATCTCCCATATGAATAAATTAAGGGGTTCTTTAGTGAAGTTTGCTGTGTGAGGTCGGGCATTGTGGTGGAAAAACATAATTTTGGACGTTAGCTTTCCTCGGCGTTTGTTTTGAACTGCTCTAAGGCTGTGCAAAGTTTGACAGTAGCAGGAACAATTTATGGTTGCTACACGTTCGATAAAATGAATAGGAGGCACACCTTGCCTATGCCATAAGACTGTCGCCATCAACTTTCCAGATGACAAGGTTTGCAAACATTTCTTGGGTTTTGGGAGCACGTTGTAGGTCCCCTATATATGGACTGTAATTTTGTCTCGCAATTGACGTGTTTCACCCAAGTCTCGTCACCGGTACGATTCGATCGAGTAATGAATCACCATGTTTGTGGTAGGCCTCCAGAAATGTCAACGTTGCCCCCATTCGCTGTTTTTTTATTGTGCTCTGTAAGCATTTTTGGTTGCCTATCTTTTTAGTGAAAATTTTAAACAACTAACTCTGTGAAACTTGTGGAAAAGAAATCGAAAGCTCCGTTATTGTGAACCGATGGTTTACACGAATCGTTTTATCAGCTTTAGCAACAAAATCGTCAGTCGCAATGCTCAGGCGTCTCCTCTTCTCTTCACCATGAACGTTGGTTCGGCCATTTTTAAACCGGATTCACCATTTCCGGACGTAACATTCACTTATTACGTTGTTTCCGTACACTTCGATCAGTTCACGATAAATTTCTATATGTTTTTTGCCAAAAAACCGTATCAGATCGCACCTCACAACTGGCGGGATTTTAGATTGCAGAGCACATTTCAAATTCGAATATCGAAAAAATCTGACGTCCAGAGATGTTCCTGCTGCTATGGATGGATGCCGACTGAGCTGCCGAGCACGCACATGCCAAATATACGCGATCCGAGCGCACCTAGCGGCGTCAGACAGATAAGTTCCCTACTTTCTTAGCCTTCGAATCTATTGTAAAACTCGCCACTGTGACATGTCTGAAGGTTGTCTCGGCTTCGATTCGTTCCCGTCTTCAACAATCCATCAAACACATGCCAACTTCCATCCCTGTTTTCCCTTTCACTGGTAATGCTGAGGCATATTTAGAATAACTAACAATGACCATTAAAATGTATTTGAATCATTTATTCACACGTGAATATTCCCTCATGACAAGCTTGGCTGGCCACAGGTCGTCCCAACATTTAATCATTGCTTCGAGGGTATTTTTTGTTTGCTGGTTTCTGCAGTTCTTGAACTATAGTCTCTGTACTTCTTCGATGATGGCTCTCTCTCTGCTCAGAAATTATTGAAACAATTTCATTCAAATGAGCTATATTACCAGAGGCAGCTGATGGCATGAGCAGTCATAGCCGGTCGTAGTACTGTGGGAGTCGATTGCTCTCTCTTTTATGCTGAATCTCAATACCATCACCACTGCTATTTTTCCCACCATCCAAAAAAGGTCTTACAGTTTGCATTTCTTTTGGAGTGACCCTCATACAAATACAATCCATCTTTTTCAAACATGTAGAATAAGAGATTAAAAAGTCTTACAGCGTGCAACTACATCCTTTACGAACAATATTTTTGTTTCTCCACAATTTCCATCCCTCTGAACTGCCTTATGCCATCTTGGCACCAGTGTCTGTATACCCAGATGGTAAAATTCTGGACCAACCTCTTTGAGCCACTGTTTGGGAGCGTGCACAATGGAGTCGTCATCTTCTAACATTGTTTCACGAACAGAGTCTTTCAGTTTCCCAAGGAGATAATAGTCGCATGGAGACAGGTCAGGACTGTAAGGCGGTTGTTTCAGTTTTGTCCAACCGAGTTTTGTTATCCCTTCCATGGTATTTTGACTGACATGTGGCCATGCATTGTCGTGCAACAGCAAAACGTCCTGCTTTTGCCGATGTGGTCGAACACGACTCAGTCGAGCTTGAAATTTCTTCACTGTCGTCACATATGCATCAGAATTTACGGTGGTTCCAGTTGGCATGATGTCCACTCCCAAGAGTCCTTTGGAATCAAGAAATACCGTAGCCATGACTTTTCCAGCAGAAGGTGTGGTTTTGAATTTTTATTTCTTGGGTGAATATGCATGATGCTACTCCACTGATTGCCTCTTCGTCTCTGGTGAAAAATAATGGAGTCACGTTTCATGACCTGTCACAATTCTTCCAAGAAATTATTGTCCAACATTCTCGAACTGTACCGAAAGTTCACTGCATACCGTTTTCCTTCTTTCTTTGTGAGCCACTGTCAACATCCTGGGAACCCACCTGGCACAAATCTTTTTTTTAACGGCAACACTTTCAGTATTCTGCAAACACTTCCTTCCCCCATCCCAACGTAGCGTGACAATTCGTTCACTGTGATGCGTCTGGCAGCAGTCACCAGTTCGTTAACTCTCTGCACATTGTCTGGAGTGTGTGCAGTACAAGGAGTACCGGGGCGACGACAATCTTCAATATTGCCGTGCCCGCTTTCATCACGTAACATGCTTGCCCACCGACTAACTGTACTGAGATCGACAGCAGCATCTCCATGCACCTTTTTCAACCTCTTGTGGATGTTTCCCACTGTCTCATTTTCACAGCACAGGAATTCTATGCAGTGTGCGATTTGTGCTTTTACCAGTGTTGGGGAGGGGGGGGGGGGGTTTAGTGGGTTTGTATAATTATATATGTTAGTAGCTTGGACCGTGGCGTTACCCATGGTTAAACAGTTATTTATAAATAGATGTTAATGCCGAAACTCACTATTCACGCGTGTGCACTATCAGAAAAAAGCCATCTTTAAAAGTACATTATAGGTAAAGCTTATTTAGAAAATCATGTACATACAGGTATACGAGGGGAATTCAAAAAGTAAGTATAGATTTTCACAAATGTGCCTTTATTCTGATGATGTAAAACGTCGTGAAAGCTGCATTGAAGTCCAGGGAGGTTACGTAGAAAAAGAACGCAGGTTTCAGTTTTTCTAATTTTTTTTTTTAATTCATCAGAGAATAGGTTTTTCGGCTGCATCTGTAACCAATTTTGCACCGCTGCAATGACGTCATCACTTTCAAATCATCTTTCCTGTAGTGCTTCCGTTAAGGGTCCAAACATGTGAAAATTGCTTAGAGCCAGGTCTGGTGAATGTTCCAGCACCTCGAATCTCAACTCCTTTATTGCGTCGGCTGTCCGTTTGGTACAAGGTGGGCGAGCTTTATCTTGCTGCAGTGTGAGATCTCTTCACAGTTAGGATCTGATTGCAGGTTTTAGTTTCGTATGCAACACATCACATCCACCATACAATACAGACCTGTCTCTAAAGCCTCGTTTACGCTGGGGCGACGTCTTGCCACACTGTGGTATGCTACGGAAATGTGGCGTGCGTCGCCTTGTAGAATGCTACAACAGGCAACATATTACGGCGTATGTTGAATGCGGCAGGTTAATTTATACCAAAGCAACAGAATTTGTGCCACACGTGTGTCGGTCTTGCACTATAATGGATGTTAAAGTGATCGCAGCGGCGGCCTAATTGGTACTTGCACATGCAGCTAACAACGGAAATGGAATTTTTTTAAAGAAGGTCCACGAAATAGTATCCTAGGAACTAGAAGCAGACGATGGTGCGATATTTAGTAATTTTACGAGAATGTCGACTGAAGATTTTAATAACTTACTATAGTTAACTACACCTCTTATTGTAAAGAAATATAACAACTGCCAAGACAGTATTTCACCAAGAATTCGATGGGCCACCACATTACGATTTTTAGCCACTGGCGATTCATGCAAGTCACTGATGTACTTATTTAAATTATCATATTCTGCTATTTCCCTCATAGTGCCAGAAGTATGTGAAGCTTTTTCATTGTTTTTGAATTGCATAAAGGTAAGCACGCAACATTCAGTACTGATTTCATTTAAGTAATGTTTTATTGGCATTTTTAAGCAAATTAAAATGGATATTAAAGAACTGTTAAAAATACTTATTTCCAAAATCGAATTAATTCGAGCTCTCCTGTTTCTGTTTTAACAAATTCGTCGCAATTATTATCGTCCACAAATACAATTTCACAGCTAGGTTATGCAACCAATGTTTCGATGCTCGGAGTTTGTTTTTCATACTCCCCCAAGGCCGCTTTAAAAAGAACATTTGTTAACATGTGCTTGACATATGTGGGAGGTACATGTTCTTCAAGAGCTACATCGCCGTCATCTTTCGATACTGTGTCCTCTGTGTCATCAGTCTGGAAAACAGGAAAAGAATTGAGTATCATTTACTTTTCAGATTCCAAAAGATACTGAAGAATGGCAGAAGGTGGCAAGAAACTTCGAAATGAAGTGGAATTTCCCTCGATACATAGGAGCCATATATGGCAAACATGTGCAAATTGTGTGTCCTCCGAATACTGGAAGTGAACACAACTACAAAAAAACATTCAGCATTGTCCTTATGACAATTGTAGACTCAAATTACTGCTTTCAATATGTAAATGTAGGATGTCAGGGACAGAGAGGGGAGGGGGGGGGGGGGGTGTAGGAGACTGACAGAGAAAGAGATAAATTTGCTTAGAGGAGAAAGGCAGATGGAAACTCTCCTCTTCGCTATCACCTCCTATCCCCTCCGTCAGCGATAAGGGCAGGAGAAGATGGGTAGTGGGAATAGGAGAGGGACATAAGGGGAATGTAGAGACATCTGGGCAATGCCGAGTTTATTTAGCTCATTTATAAAATTAATAAATCTTCATATGTTGTTAATTAACAACTTTGTAAATGATTGAGGTAATATACGATACTCAAACTATACTAAAATATGAGATGAATTAATTGTAAAATTAAAATTTTTGTGTTTTGTGTTTAATGTTAACACACTGAAATTATAAGTGAATGTTAATTTGTTAAATCATCGAATTATGACAAAGCCACAGCAAAGTGTGGTCGGTTCAGCTAGTAATACAGAACATAATTGTCATTTTAACTTTAGTTTAGTTGAAGAGACGAGATGAATCAGAGTGCTCCTGAAGATTCGAGGGTTTGACTGTTGGTTTGTCAAGGGCACTATGGTGCTGAGACTTGATCCACCTTGCAGCAATTTTTTCTGTATCGAAGGTCCATTTATTGAAATGAGAAGTAAATTTGAAAGTGTCGGAATTTGTAAGTGATTTCTCTGATCAGTCAGTGTTATTAAATTCATGGCATTAAATCCGCGTTGACATTCAGCCGTAGATACAGGTATAACTTCAACTGCTTTCACAAGTTCCTCCACAGAATTGGTCATGTGTTGAGGATTTTCTTTATAGATTCGAAAATCGTTAACTAGTGATGCACACATGCTTTCACGTAATTTAAAATCCACCTTATTACACAACGAGAAATTGACATGTCACCATAAAACACATGTTCATAATCATCTGAAGACCATGTATCTGAATTTAATATGGCTACAGCCGAAAAGAAATCCAGGTCCTCAAAGCGGTTTTTTATATTGTCTACCAAAAACTGAAAAAATTTCTTCCGAAATGTCTGTAATCTGTTATATTCATCACAAGATGGTTCCTTAATTAATACCCCTTTGAATGCACGCTTTTCCTCCAACTCCTGTACTATCATCCTAGTCCATGGCGAGTCATTTGACGTGGCTCTAAGAACTCTTAAAACACTCAGTTTCCTGTTTTGCTTTAAAGACTGAGGATTTCTGTTCTGCGTGAAGAATGGTAATACTTGCAGAACTTCCAGGGCCTCATAAAGCATAACTAATTCCATTACAAACAACCACTTTGTGAGACGTTTTAGTGTACCTTCAAATTTAGATCCCTCCTGAGTTGATCGGGAACCATCATGTCTCAGTTTTTCAGAAAGATGGACAAGAGAACTGTGACTTTCAAGAAGAGCTCGAACAGCATTAAATGAGGAAGCAATCCAACGTACGCGAAAAATACGGCCTAATTTTAATAGATGCGAGGATAATGCTTGTGGAACACTTTGTAGTATTATCAGATTTTTGGGACTTCGAGAAAACGCAGAATATAAGGAATCTAAAAAAACTGTATATGGTATACATATGCTACATCATTCATAACATCGTGGACAGCTAATTCCCTTTTGTTGTTCCTACAATGAACGACAGTTAAATCCTTATGTAAATGACTAAGTAGTAGAGCGGCTACGCCTTTGTAAGGTGCAAGCATTGTTGAGGCACCATCTGTTGCGATACCTACTAGGTGGTTTTTTTAGTACATCATTTGTAATGCCATACTTTTCAAGAGCTGCTAATAGTGTGCTGAAAATGCACTCTTCTGACCCACTATCTAATTCAACAATGACAAAAAAATAATTGCAAACAACTCCCTCGAAGGACAAACGTAAATATATCATTAAACAAGTTTTATTGGAAACCGTTGTACTTTCGTCCATCATGATACTAAAGTTTGTACCCGATTCCACAAGGAAGTGAGCAAGATTGTTTTTCATTTTTTTCTCTTACAAACAAAGATATTTCGGCATGCATGGTCAGAATGAAGCATATTACCAACTGATTAACCATTAAGCTTTTGCAGTTCGGTTACTGCAGGATACGATTTGAATAATAATTTCTGGTTAGCTATTACATATGCAGACCTGAACGACAAAGCAGTTGCGATTACTTTTTCTTGATGCTGCTTCCCCCACAACTTTTCACTTTCACTCACGCATTTTTCTGCACTTTTCTTTTATACTCTTGATTTCTACGCACTTCACGTGTGATTTTCACTTTGCATGATCCCCGATTTTATCATATAGTTTTTTGGCGTTATTAGCAGAAACACCAGCTAAAAAAGCGTTATCGATTCGCACACGTTCACTGCTTTCCACCTGAACTTCACGACCTTGTGAACACACTGTGCATATTACTAAGTTTGTTATTTACAGACAGCCACGGCTTCGTCTTTTGCCAGATTTGAAAACGTGATTAGGCAACACAATTTCCTACTATTATCTCAAGAGTACCGTTACTCCCATTCCTACCTTGAGACGTGTCACAGTTTTCAGGCACCGGAGATTCAGTCCCTTCCCTGCATTAGCACCATCATTACCATTTTCTTTTTTACATTCACTATCTATTTTAACTCTTTCAGCACCACTGTTAGAATCCTGACTGTCAGAGTTTGTACACGTACCAGGTAATGCAGTGCTCTTAAGGACAGCAGAAATTTAGCTTTGTTTGAATGACGTCCTGAAATTCCGCAGTTCTTAGAGGCATTCAACTCACTAATGAAGCTACTGAAGCTGGAACGTGTGAAGATCACCGTGTGTTTGGCGGACGCGCGGCAACGAACGAACAGCACTAAGCGCCTAGCATCCAGCACACGTTGGTCTATGGATTACTCTCATGATTTTGAAACGTATCCCTGTTGGTTTTTGAACACATTCTAAGCTGATTTCTGAACAAATCATAAGTTGATTTTTGAATGTGTGCATAGTGTACGTGATGTGTATGTCAGGGGAATCCTCGTCGTATCTAAAAACAAACTTTCCTGCAGGCAAAAGAAGACAGGGCAATACGAGCTGAGCGGATTAAAGCCGAACGGGTGAATGCGAATCGCGGCCTGATTATGTCGTAGATTATGTTTGCAAATGACCAGCGTTGTTTTAAGTAATAGCGAAATCCATAGATTCAGACTACCAGAGTGGAAATGAACGAGTATCAGGAGTAACAGCTAAGACAGATTACGTATTATCTCCTCGGTGTATCCTAGAAAATGAAACTGACAGAAAATGTTTGGTCAGATCACTACACTGGTTAGGGCCAGTTGCACAGTTCTCAGTAAGAAGTTCTGGTCTGGAAGTAGCGCAGAGGACGCGATGTACGAACATGTAAAAACGCCAAACCGGAGGATAATCGGGCTATTACTAAACAGGATGTTCTGACAGGGTTAGAGAAATTAACCGGCGAATAAGTTTTGACAGTGGAAGGAATAGTCCCGGAATTAGTGATGACAAGATTGATTGTTAGAATGAGAAAGGAGAAGAAACAGGGGCATCACACAAATTATGGAAGAATACGACAATTTCAAATTTATATAAAAATTTCGTATACTACGTTTCGATGTCATGCTAGAGAAACTGGAGCGTTTGAATGAAGTGTGACGCTAACTAAGCTTTTTGCTTGTAGTAGGACTAACAGACCAGAATTGTATCTTGCATTGTTATAAAAATGACCATTCGTGCCAATAACAGACTGGTTTATTTGATATGTGTTGCAATTACTGCAACATTGGAAAGCCTATTTTGTTTTATCCAGCAGAGAGACAAAATACACGTAATCTGTTCGAAAACCACACCGTTCTTTGGTACTATATGTATTAACAGCTTTTGCAGTGTTACACACCTACATTTCTATTTTTCATGTAGCAAAACGTTTGACAAACTTTGTTGAGGTAACATTCTTTCGCAGAAAGGAAAGCACACCATGTAAGGCCGTAACAAGATCGGAGAGAAAAAATGCTAGGCGCTAAGGATTGAAGAAAAGTGTACTGTCGTGCTTGTGTCTTCTCTTTACTGGTTACACGTACCCTATACTCAGTCTTATGTCAAGCTAGAGCAAACGTTATTGCCTAATGGTCAATAAAGAGTGTAAATTTTCTGAGCTCTAGGTATCTCGATTGCAAATAATCCCATCAACTATTAATTGCGAGTGTTTTTTTGAGGCGCAGGGTGTCAAACCGGCCGACTGGGAGCAGGAGAGGCATCACCGGACATTTTAATTTCCACTGTCCTAATATACTTTGATGGCATCCATTACAAGATATACGCGTTTCAATTTCACAGAGCGATATACAGTGACGTGCGACAGAAGAATGCTGTGTGAAGATGCGAGACACTGCACTTTGGCACACTTAAGACCACATATCGAGCACATATGTTTTATATATCAGACTCATCAGAAAGATGGGCGCTAGATATGAACATTTTTTTTAATGTAATTTTTAAAATTTTTGTCGTCCTATCTCAAACACTCGATGTAGGAGGGCTCCACTATGTAGTATTGCCAAAGTGCGGAAATATCGTAGATCCTGAGCTGATGCGCAGACCAGTCTGAACTATAGTGGGGAAGTGTGTAGTCTCCACGTGACTCGTGTTTACATTTAGTGATTTTGCTGTTTCCTCTTCGTTTACTGCTCTCTCGTGAATTAAAATACATACATAATTGCGGAAGTCTAATATATGTTATTAGTTTCAGATTTTTATTTCCAACTTTCTGACAGTCAAGCATTAATCACCTTGCAGAACAATGAAATTATTTTTGTCCGTCTGCTAAAGTAATTTGTCTTTTACTAATCTTTCCCCCTGAGGCAGTCAATGTATTTTAAACTAAGTGCTTAACTCCACACTATTGGCTGGTTTTAAATGCTCGCTGCATTTCAAGTGCATGTTTTCGTCTTCTAGCACGTATGGCATGATGCCATAATAAAGAACCAAACATGAGAATACAGTACCGGTACTCCAAGAAAATCACATCCCGAAAACCACTCTGAAAAGCTTAATATCAGGTCGAGGCCTACTCCATTGGCAATCTAACTAGTACACAAGTTTTCGTTGAAATATTTCACAATATAAATTAACTCTTTTCTTTGAATTATTAGCTTTGATTTTCTAATAAAAAATATTTTCGGAAGCATTCTCATTTGCTTTAGTCATGTAATAAACTTTTAGTTATTAGGGCGCTGATCGATAAATTACCTGTCATTATTACAATGTTTTGTTTGCTCCTGGATTGGGTGACACCTTTTTACAATATTTACATTTGAGTTTATGAGTCGCAACTGAATAGTTGTGTCTACGTGGTATTACACTTTGATTAAAGTTCTCCCCACTTAGGCGCAGCCGACAGGAAGCCCCCCGCCAAAAATAAAAAAATACCCGCAGCGAGGGACGAAATTCCCATCCAGTTTAATTTGTTTAACTTAAACAGTTTTGCTGAATATTTACAATTTTATCCAAAGGAACAGTTACATGAAACAATTTCATATGTAATTGTTTTGCTTTGTGGTATCTAAATTATTGTACTGATTGTTTACAAGTCCAAGGTGTTTTTGGCTCAACCGTTCACAAATTGCAGTAAAGTTCTTGAACTTTCGACACACCTCAACATTCTTCCACTTGTAAATTTCATTTGCTACAGCTCTTATTTCACTGGTAAGGAGCGCACATCATACGGTCGGCGAGTCCTGGCATCTGTTCTGTTGCAGCTCCTCCGCCACACCAGCTGGTTGCTTGATACAAACAAATGCCTGTTGCTCGCGCCAGGGATCGCACCATATCCCGAGGGCTGCACTTCGGCTTCTCAGCTCATCAGCATCGTTTCTATGAAACAAATTAAGGGCAGCATCAGAGACAAAACATTTGTTACGCGCTATGCAGCCCTGAAAAAGAGTTAGGTTTCACATATTCGCCTGATCTCTTTTTCTTAGGAGCTGCTATGTACGGTGACAATCAAATAGATGATGTGCAAGTAATTTGTTCTCACAGAACGTGAAACAATACAACACCAGAATTACTTAAATATTTAGTAACCCTCTTTTGGTTTTACCAATGGAGTTATATAAGCAAGATTTTTCTATTTTCTTCAAGTTCGGTCATGTACCTAGTTCCAACGCTAAATGGCCTGATGTTTAAGACGTCAGAGCAAAAAGTGGGTACATAAGTTGTCCACGACGTGCGCGAATCAAACACGAGCATCCAGACACACACACACACACACACACACACACACACACACACACACACACACACACACACACGAGAAATTTTTCGTACACACACACAGACACAGACAGACACACACGAGAAATTTTTCGTACACACACACACAGACACACACGAGAAATTTTTCGTAAGATATTAACCAGACTTCTGATATTCAACATAGCTAACGCTTTTTTATTTCTCCGTGCTTGCTAGTATATCATACCCAAAGTGGCTGTGCTTGCACCAAGAGTCAGTTACGTGATATGTGAATGAATATTTAAAATGTGCACCATGAAACGACAAAGTAGTGATTTATCTAATTATTTTTGATTAACTATTGTACTTTTGAAGACATATTTACAGTTCATAGCTTTAGACGCCACTATGTCGTTAGTCCAAGAAACAAAACTTACTTCAGCTGCTTCGAAGCTGTGTCCAAATCTTAAGCAGCAGTTGTTATCAGTCCTTAAGTTTCTTATTGCCTAATCAAATTCCTCAGCATCACCTGATGTAATTCGATTACATTCCATTAGCCTCTGAAACGCCCTGTTGAATCCACAGGACTGGACAAGTAGTAGGAATTGTGGAAGGGGGCCCAGAATGAGCGGCTGTCAGTTACACTCCAAGCATAACACTATATTTAGTCGTCCAAACGTTACAGCGCAACTTCTAAGCTTGACTGACGACAGAAAACGACTTTATTTCTGAAACGGCTGAAGGCCCATAAATTAAATAGAACTGCTATAAATATTTGTTTTATTTTTTTAAGACAGAAGGCTCTAGGCTTTAACCTGAAATAGTATTTAAGGCCAACTAATGTAAGATTTGACTAGGCAGATTAATTTTTTAACAAGCGGCTGAAGGCCGATAATTTTAAAACATAACTACGTTAACCTTTCAACAGGCAAATTGCCTGAGCTTTATGTTCAGGAAATTTAAGACTTGCCCAATTTATAAAAACGTACTTTTAAAACGGATGAAGGTCTTTGATATTGGGAACACAACTAAAAGCATACAAATTAAGATATTAAAAACACACAACAAAGGCAGTACAGGACAATGGCGCTCAGAAATTTCTAGGGGGCTTGGTCTGCCCTTGAAATCTTAACGTTCGCTTAGTCGGGACAAGAAGTCAGCCCAACTATACTTGATCCGCCGGCAACAACCAATAGACAGTCAGAGACCCAGCTACAAGACGACTTGCTAACCACTGACCAGTATAAGATAATTCCAAAGCCAAAACGTTACAGACATAGCCGCCCACAACCAAAAATACATTAAGCTGTGAAAAACTACACACCATGTTGGACAGCAACAACAGGTGAGGAAAGCACACTGCCTCAATTTACGTCAGCGACCGGAACACTAACAGCCACAAGGCATAAAATTCTGCTAGTACACTGTAATTTCAAACCGACAAATATAGTTATTTCCACCACACGGAAGCTAAACCTTAACCAACTCTAGCACTCGCTGTTGTTCCCAGGAATACCTCCAACAGCGGACCACCAAGCGAGGGGACAAGGTGAACAGACGTGGCTTCCGTAACTAAATCACCACTGAACTTCATGTGATGGGTAGGTGAACCACGAACCTCGTAGCACTCTGAACAGCCCCCACATGCTCCGACACTGCACAGAGACCACCAACGGGCCAGGCCAACTGCACCGTCCAGAAACTTGCTTGTTGATCCACTCCAACCGACTGACTGGCTGCACGCCACCAAGCTGGAACTATTATCACCAGACCAAAGATGGTATACGGTAGGTGTAAAAAGAGGAAGAACTATGGCATAACCTCAATAACCTCGGGAAACCAAACGCAGAGTAACAGCCAAGTTTCAAGACAACGCATAAGCCATGGTAGCACGGCTCAAACACCCCCCACAACCCTAACCCAGGGAGGAGGTAAACCAAACACTGAGCTACTTGAACTTAACCTGACTAAGGGGAACCCGATATTACTTACCTGAGCTGTTCTCTTTGGCAAACAGATTTACTGGGACTAATACACGCATGATGTTGTACAGCCGATAAACACGAGGAGTAAAATTACTGCGGTTCCCAGCACGCACCTGCCTCCCTTGGAAATTGCGGACATAAACCTAGTCCCACGGCCTGCCCTTAAAGGTATCCCGATTACGATTATAACGTCCCACTTGCTTATTATGAGCTCTGAGTATATTAAGCCTGGCCCAGTTCCAGACTTCTTTGATAACATGCCGATTATCGTCGACTGGAATAAGATCTTGAATTCCCCCACAGCTTCGAAAGAGGGGAATTAACTGGGTAGGAAAAGATGAAGGATACAGGCATATCTAGCAAGGCTTGATGACTGGGGGTATTAAAGGCAAAACCAAGTCAGGGAAGACTCTAGTCCCATTTACTGGGGGTTTTCTGATAAATAATCAAAGGACTCAAGATTCCGATTAACTCTCTCCGCAAAGGACCCCTGGGAATAACATGTGGTGGTGGTGGCATGCTTGACACAGCTCTGAAAACAGAATGCCTTGAAAGGACCTGAAAGAAAGGCTGGAGCGTTATCGCCAACTAACTGCTTGGGTGGCCCAAAAACACTGAAGATACTAGTTAATTGATTAATGGTGTTCGTAGCAGTAACGTTACGTCTCGGAAGGAGCCAAGTAAATCTAGAGAATGCATCGATAATAACTAGTACATATCGATGACCTCTTTTAGTACGAGGTAAAGACCACAATCTATATTGAGCTTGTGCATGGTAGAGAACACTCGTTCAGAACTGAACCAACCTTGTTGAAGAGCATTGCTGGGTTTAGCTAAATTACACAAGCAGCATTAGGATGCCATTTGTCTCACATCCTGGTCCATGGAGGGCCAAGGTAAATGCTCCGTGATTTTTTGGGAGACTGAAGTCCCTAAACGGCCACCCACCATCGAATCATGAAAATAACGAAAGACCGGACATACCAAGGTTACAGGCAAACAGACATTATACTGCTTAGCATTGCCGACCTCCCTGCAAGGAATACCCCTCTTGACCTCATACTCGTCCGACAGCTCTCCTGCCAACACACGTTGCTTAAAACTGGCCCAAACAGGGTCCTGATCCTGATGCTGAGCAACGTCTTCGAAGAAAAGGGGACTTTCACCCAACACCATGCAATTAAGATTGTCAAGTTCCACTTGCTCCCTTGTCTCACTAATCGTAGCTTCGGAAAACATCTGGCTGAGAACATCCGCAAGGACATTTTCAGAGCCCTTCACATGCTTGACTTCAAACGGAAATGCTGAAATACGTACTGTCCACCTGGCAATATGGCCAGTTTTACGTGGCTTAGCCAATACCCAGCTGAACTGTTGAGTGTCGGTTTCCAACTGGAAAACCCGATGTTCAGGGTAGAAACGGGTCTTCTGTAAGGCAAATAAAACAACCAAGGAATCGCACTCGTAGACAGAGTACTTAACTTCGGCATCAGTTAACCGACGAGACGGGTAAGCTAATGGCTGTCTCTGCCCCTCAAACTCCTGGAGGCGAACAGCAGAAATCCCCGCATTACAAGCCTCACTCTGCACAATACTTTTTATTGAAATCGGCTACACCAAGAATTGGCGGATGAACTGTCACTGTGTTGATGTGCTCAAAGGCAGCCTCCTGGGTGGGACCCCATTCAAAACGCACACACTTCCGGCGTAACTGATTTAAGGGCGCCGCCAACTGAGCAAAATTAGGAACGAAGCGCTAAAGTAATTTGCCATGCCTATAAATTTAGCAATTCCCACTTATCAGTAGGAGGAGGCAATACCCGCAGGATTTTCGTTTGCTCTTGGTCAATGCAAATACTCTGACCCGACACTATATGACCTAGAAAAGTCACCTGCTTAGCAAGCGTGATTTTACTAGGCTTAACAGACTGGCTCCCTGTTACCTTAAGAGAATTGAACTGATATGATCCAAATGATCCTCAAAAGAACGACTGTAGATAACCAAGCCATCCAAATAATTACAGACACGCACTAACTTCAAGTCACCAAGGATATTATCCAACAAACGAGTAAGCTCCACCGCTCCGGTAGCTAGTCCAAAAGGAAATCATATTCGACAAAGTTCCAAGCAGTACAAGAGTCAGTAACATGTTTACATTTCTCAGCCAAAGGAATTTGATGATAGGCCTGATTCAAATCAAGGACGTAAACCAGTTAGCGCCGGCAAAGTAAAAGAATTGTGCAGATCCGGTAGAGGTACTGATTCAAGTGCAACCAATGGCAGTAGTCGGTCACAGGTCTGTAATCGCGCCCCTGGTCTTTAGGTACCAAAAATATTGGAGAAGCATAAGCCAAGGCAGAGGACCTAATCATGAGTTTCTGAGAGATCTTAGCCCTGAGTATCTTTACCTTCTGGGGTGAGAGGCGATATGGAGATTGCCTAATTGGAATATCATCGAGGAGACATATGATATTCGAGAACGCTAGTGACACCGAGGTTATCACTAAGGAGTTGGGGAAAACCGCGCAACAGCTGGCTCAACTGAGAGACCTGATTGGGCAAGAGATGGGCCAAATCAAATTCATTAGCTGCAAACTCCACGGCGAAGATCCTGGCAATCTGCCGTACCCTAGATTTAGCGCTTTCTCCAAGACCAAACTTCTCGCTAGGAGAAAACAAAGGACAAGCTGTATCCGGAATAATCCAAGATCAACCCGGATTTATGGATGAAATTACACCTTAATATTAGGTTAACAGTTCTTTAACCAAGGCTGAAGATATAGGCCAGGAAACATCGGTGACGGATATACTCCCCAGACCCATCCCTCCAGAGGTAACGCCCGGCCATTGTCCACTCAACATCTCTGCACTGACGAAGCGACCGAACCAAGTTTCCTAAGATGCCCTAATTCCAAAAACCACTCAAAACTTGATAATGAAAAGGAACTGCCAGAATCCAAGAGAGCACAGACGGGCTCGCCACCTACCAGAGAAGAAACGTAAGGTCAAAGGTGTGATGAGGGAGCGACAACCCGGGTACACTAAGGCCTGAAGGTACGAACCCGAGTTTGAGGACGAACCTGGCGTCATCTACTTGCTCTAGGAGCATGAGGATGAACACAAGATAGTAGCAAATGAGCTGTACTGGTGCACCTGAAACACTGGGGTCACCTTTTGATAACTTAAATGGATACAGATCGGCGCCTACGTCACCCTCCTTGTTCTCCTGACGTACGTGGTTCTGAAGAGGTATAGCAGATGCTGCTCTAACGCCATCACAGAGCTCTCCCCATGCTTCAGGCTGCTTATGGATAACAAAATGCGACGTATCTGCATTAATAACGATAGAGACTAATTATTGTTCAGGAAAATCAATAAGCTCCTCACCCTGCTGCACTTCCCAAATATAACGACACTCGAGTTGTTTTCGAACCCCGGTGGTTAACCTTTGGCTAATTACGAGCTACCTTATTTGCGGCGAGGAAAGCTATTCCCCCATGGCACGTGAGAGGAGATTCTGCAACTCGCCTCTAGCTAGCGGGTAAAACAATGACAAAATTACTTGGTGCGGAATGCGAAAGGCGGGCGCGTGTTGGTCTAGACGGACCAACAACCACAACTTCACACGATCAAGTCGCTCTACAAGCAATTCAGTAATATCCCGAAAGAAATAGGCCAGATGATTAGGCAACTTGGCGAACACAGTACCTAAATTAACAGAAAATGGAACAGTGCCATCGTCGGGCTGACTGATGCTCTCGCTGATAGCACACCATCTCCAAACTTCCTCCCATCCAACACCAAACACGTGAGCTTAAAGTGTAATACCTTACCTGGTTCCCCAATTCAAGGGTCAAATTTTCTTGTGATGGTCCCCAAATTTAACAATTACATCGGCTACCCGATTAGTTAAATGCATCAACTGTGCTCGCACCCGATCCAGCTGAATGTCACTAGGTTGGGTTCCCTCTAGTAGACAAATAGTGTCCTCAAGGCCCGTAACAGCCTCATACAGATATTTCATCGCCGCTCCTGTCTCACCGCCCACCGCCGACGTGACGTCAACCGGCGGCAGCACGGCAGTCCGCAAATGGACCACCAGTTCCGGAACACTTCCCTCAATCTGTTGGCGCCTTATTGCCAACTCATAGACAATGTGGTCTTTCCTGGGGAGACTGATCCCCGGACACACGCACCTGAAACAAGCCACACAGGGAGCAGTACGGTGCCATAAAATACAAACAGAAAAAAAGAGTGAAACTGACAGCAACTAGAATGGCAAGCACAAGCGTAACCACGATCTGCTACCAGTGAAACGCCCTGCTGAACCCGCAGAACAGGACAAGTAGTAGGAATTGTGGAAGGTGGCTGTCAGTTACACTCCTAACATAACACTTTATTTAGTTGTCCAAACATTACAGCGCAACTTCTAAGCTTGACTATCGACAGGAAACGACTTTAATACTAAAACAGCTGAAGGCCCAAGCATTAAATACTACTGCTATAAATATTTGTTTTATTTTTTTAAGACAGAAGGCTCTAGGCTTTAACCTGAAACAGTAGTTAAGGCCAACTAATGTAAGATTTTGTTAATTCCACCACACGGAAGCTAAACCTTCACGAACCCCAACACTCGCTGTTGCTCCCAGGAATATCGCCAACAGCGAACCACCAAGCGAGGGGACAAGGTGAAAAGACGTGGCATCGGTAATTATATCACCACTCAACTTTCATGTCCTGGGTCGGTGAGCCCCGAACCTCTAAGCACTCTGAACAGCCCCCACATGCTCAGACACCGCATAGAGACCGCCAGTGGTCCCGGTCGACTGCACCGTTCAGAGACTTGCTAGCTGTTCCGCTCCAACCGACTCACTGGCTGTACGCCATCAAGTCGGAACTATAAACACCAGAACTAAGATGGTATACGATGCAAATATCGATACACACCGCTGTTGCCATGCTAGAAAGAGGAAGAAACACTGCATAACCGCAATAACCGCGGGGAACCAAACGCAGAGTAACAGCCAAGTTTTAAAACAATGCATAAGCCTGGGGCAGCAAGGCTCATCCTGGTTTTGCTTTTTTTGATGTTCATCTTGTATCCTCCTTTCAAGACGCTCTACATTCCATTCAGCTGTCTTCCACGTCCTTTGCTGTGACAGAATTACAATGTTGTCAGCAAACTTCAAAGTATTTATTTCTTCTCCATGGATTTTATTTCCTACAAAAAATTTTTTTGGTTGCTTTTTTGCTTTGTCAATATACAGACTGAATAACATTGGGTATAGGCTACAACCCCGCCTCACTCCGTTCTCAACCATTGCTTCACTTTCAGGAGCTTGGACTTTTGTGACTGCCATCTGGTTTCTGTACGAATTGTAAATAGGGTTTCGCTCCCTATTGTTGACCCCTGTTGCCTGCAGAATTTGAAAGAGAGTACTCCAGTCAACATTGTCGAAAACTTTCTCTTAGTCTACAAATGCTAGAAACATTGCTTTGTCTTTCCTTAAGATAAGTAGTTGGGTCTGTATTGCCTCACGTGTTCCAACAGTTCTACGGAATCCACGCTGATCTTCCTCAATGTCGTCTTCTACCAATTTTAGCATTAATCTGTAAAGAATATGTGTTAGTGTTTTGCAACCAGGACTTATTAAACTGGTCGATCGGTAACTTTCACATCTGTCAACACCATCTTTCTTTGGGATTGGAATAATTATGTTCTTCTTTAAGTGTGACGGTATTTCGCCTGTCTCATACATCTTGCTTACGAGACGGTACAGTTTTGTCATGGGTAGTCCACTAAAGGCTATCAGTAGTTGTAATGGAATGTTGTCTACTCCCAAGGCCTTGTTTCGACTTTAGTCTTTCAGTGCTGCATCAAATTCTTCATGCAATACGATAGCTCCTATTTGAACATCTACACTCCTGGAAATTGAAATAAGAACACCGTGAATTCATTGTCCCAGGAACGGGCAACTTTATTGACACATTCCTGGAGTCAGATACATCACATCATCACACTGACAGAGCGACAGGTACATAGACACAGGCAACAGAGCATGCACAATGTCAGCACTAGTACAGTGTATATCCACCTTTCGCAGCAATGCAGGCTGCTATTCTCCCATGGAGACGATCGTAGAGATGCTGGATGTAGTCCTGTGGAATGGCTTGCCATCCCATTTCCACCTGGCGCCTTAGTTGGACCAGCGTTCGTGCTGGACGTGCAGACCGCGTGAGACGACGCTTCATCCAGTCCCAAACATCCTTAATGGGGGACAGATCGGGAGATCTTGCTGGCCAGGGTAGTTGACTTACACCTTCTAGAGCACGTTGGGTGGCACGGGATACATGCGGACGTGCATTGTCCTGTTGGAACAGCAAGTTCCCTTGCCGGTCTAGGAATGGTAGAAAGATGGGTTCGATGACGGTTTGGATGTACCGTGCACTATTCAGTGTCCCCTCGACGATCACCAGAGGTGTACGGCCAGTTTAGGAGATCGCTCCCCACACCATGATGCCGGGTGTTGGCCCTGTGTGCCTCGGTCGTATGCAGTCCTGATTGTGGCGCTCACCTGCACGGCGCCAAACACGCATACGACCATCATTGGCACCAAGGCAGAAGCGACTCTCATCGCTGAAGACGACACGTCTCCATTCGTCCCTCCATTCACGCCTGTCGCGACACCACTGGAGGCGGGCTGCACGATGTTGGGGCGTGAGCGGAAGACGGCCTCACGGTGTGCGGGACCGTAGCCCAGCTTCATGGAGACGGTTGCGAATAGTCCTCGCCGATACCCCAGGAGCAACAGTGTCCACAATTTGCTGGGAAGTGGCGGTGCGGTCCCCTACGGCACTGCGTAGGATCCTACGGTCTTGGCGTGCATCCGTGCGTCGCTGCGGTCCGGTCCCAGGTCGACGGGCACGTGCACCTTCCGCCGACCACTGGCGACAACATCGATGTACTGTGGAGACCTCACGCCCCACGTGTTGAGCAATTCGGCGGTACGTCCACCCGGCCTCCCGCATGCCCACTATACGCCCTCGCTCAAAGTCCGTCAACTGCACATACGGTTCACGTCCACGATGTCGCGGCATGCTACCAGTGTTAAAGACTGCGATGCTGCTCCCTATGCCACGGCAAACTGGCTCACACTGACGGCGGCGGTGCACAAATGCTGCGCAGCTATCGCCATTCGACTGCCAACACCGCGGTTCCTGGTGTGTCCGCTGTGCCGTGCGTGTGATCATTGGTTGTACAGCCCTCTCGCACTGTCCGGAGCAAGTATGGTGGGTCTGAGACACCGGTGTCAATGTGTTCTTTTTTCCATTTCCAGGAGTGTATATACAGTGATATGGAAGGATTTATGATTGCAATACAGGATCAAACAATAAACACAAGATATTACAGCAAGCGTATTATTAAAGATCCCAATACCCCAACAGATAAATGCAGACTTTGCAAACAACATATAGAAACAGTAGATCACATCACAAGCGGATGTACAATACTAGCAAATAAAGAATACACTAGAAGACATGACAATGTAGAAAAAGTAATAATAAACAACTGGTCATACTACATAAACTAGTAAAACAACACATTCCCACATAGCAGTATGCACCACAAAATGTACTGGAGAATGATGAATACAAATTATACTGGGACAGAGCCATTACAACATAAAACACCACCACATAACAAACTTGACATCATACTCATCAATAAAAAGAAGAAATTAACACAACTAATCAAAATATCCATACCCAATACAACAAATATACAGAAGAAAACAGGAGAAAAAATTAAAAAATACATCTAAGTGGCTGAGGAAGTCAAGGAAATGTGGCATCAGGATAAAGTTGACATCATACCAATTATACTATTAACTACAGGAATCATACCACACAATATGCACCAGTGCATCAACGCAATACATCTACATCCAAACGTATCTATACAGCTACAGAAATCTGTTATTATTGATAGTTGTTCAATTACCTGAAAGTTTCTAAATGCAATGTAACATATGCCATACAGTTAAAAAAGAAGTCACGCTTGAGCAAGGTCCGCGTCACTTTCCATTTTTAACCTGACATAACGTCTCAGAAAGAATAGATGATGATGATGATGATGATGATAATAATAATATGCACAACTTGTCTGAAAAACGAATTTTTCATTGTTTCAGCTTTCAGTTAAATTTTTGTAATTTTGACTGGTAAGAATTGAGTCTCTAGCAAAAGATGTTACTATATCCTGCTACTGGATAATGATACTGCAGCAATAAAATATAAACGCGAGAAAAAAATAAATCTTTAATGGCAAAGGAAAAGGCAATTTACAACAACAAAACACTGTGCATTCACAAGCGTCTGCAAATAGCAAAACTATGCCAAAGGCCGTAGGGCGAGGACCATGTAATTCTCCGTAAACAATAAACTGCTTGCTATGACCATGACGTCGCAACTGTTCACATTAGGTTCGCTTGACCAGTCGCCAGCGGGCTGATGCCCATGCGCAGTTGACCCGCGTTTGAGCAGTAACTTCTCCGCTTGCCGCTAGTTGAAGTGGGTGTGTCAACTGTATATGCATTAGCAGCAAGCAGCCAGATGCTACCGAAAAAAATTTTTCTTGCGCGCCCTAGCTGCCAGATTTGCTCATACGCAGAGTCGTCTGAGTTGTTGTGTGGAGGGGATTAGTCTCCACGTGACCCGTGATTAAGTTAAGTGATTTCGCTGCTTTCTTCGTTTACAGCTCCCACGTCAAATGAAAACAAAACTTATTTCTATCAAGTTCCATGCACATAATTACGGAGGGCAAAAATATGTTTTTTAACTTGTTTTCTGATTTTAGTTTCGTGGTGTGCGTACTGTAAGACCTTCGGTACACACATTATCAGATTAGTTGACTTGTCGCTCTAACGAAGTAGGCGAGTGTCAGCAATATGTCTCGTGGTCTTAACGCAGCGTGTTTGTCTTCTGCCATTAGGTCAGACGATAGAAACGCCACTTGCAAGGCTAGAGTAGCAGATTGACGGTGACCAGCTTTAAACAGAACCTGATTAATTTTCGCACACATTTATTAAAATAATAAAAATCATAGTCATTACATAACTTGATTCTGGATGCTGTTTACAATTGACAATCTGAAGTTCCTTTGGTCTTGGTACATGAATCTTATTCTCACATATCTCTGATACTTGAAGAGTGTATACATTTCTCTTCATGGCTATGTACAGGAATATGATTATCTTATTAGGCGCAGACTGAATTTGTCTGTACCTGTCTATAGTGAAATTTCAGACTGGTGCAGACTGACTAATCGAAGGTCGGTACACTCGTTATAATACCTCCCCCGTTCAGGTATCACTGCCGAGTATGATCAGAAAGGAGAAAAGGTTCTCCGTTAGCAGCAATCTCGTACGTTGCGCGTTACATATTAATACGTGGATCAGCAGAACCAGAATTTGGTCCGTCTCTAAGACAGTGCCATCTCATATTGCGGAGATGGACGAGAGCTGTGACTGAGGTGTTGTGCTTAGCGTTGCGCGCACTAGTGCGAAAGTTGTGTACGCTCAAATAACGCGGAACTTAATCGCCTTGCAGAACAATGAGGTTATTTTTGCAAGTTTGCTAAAGAAATTTGGCTTTATTAATCTTTCACCTGAGGCAATCATTTTGTTTGAAACGGAAGTGTTTCATTGTACAGTATTGGTTAGTTCCAACTGTTCGCTGAATTTCAAGTCCACGTTATCTTCTGCCATGCATGGCATTATGCTATAATAAAGAAACAAAAATGAGATCGTGGAGTACTGATACTTGAAGAAAATTTACATCCCAAAAATCACTCTCAAAAACTTAATATCAGATGGGACCTACTTCATTGACAATCTGGAAAAAACCAATGTGCACTTCAAGCCGAATTATGCTGTTTAGTGGGGTTTACGAAATTCCGGTGATCTTGAGAGTATGCTCTTATGCCCTGTTTCTTTTATATTGTAATGTAAGCTCTCTTAGTGCTTTGTACATATTTACATGTGAGCTTCCTACACCACTGCAGCTCCTCACGCGCAGTAATGCCTCTTTTCTGGCGCTCTGTGGCAACTGGTAAATCGAACCTATTTCTAACAGTCTCCAGATAGTATTGCGAACAGTGGTTCGAAAAGCGTTACTTTCAAAGTAAATTTCTTTTTACGCAAGATGAATTATGTTACGTGTGAGCGAGTGGTATGGATTTCTAAATCACAGAGCGTTTAAAATTGAGCAGTTTGAGGGCCAGCCACTTACAAGAATTCCGAGCCCAGGCATTTATCTCAATTTTAAATTTACTGGCACGTTTGTGTGATGTATATTTAAGTACAACACACCTCAAGAAAGAGAAATATTACGTGTAAAAGCTCAGCTTTTCTTGTAGCTATCCTATGTGCATTAATATAAACCGTTAACTTTTTCTCTGTGTGTTCGCGCTACGTAACCACTGATCTTGCTATTGGCTGACTATAACACGTGTCTTACGCTCTGAATATCTGCTGTCATCGGCTGACTAGATCACGTGGCATCAGATACTGTATGATTGCCTCACGAAAAGACATCGCAACCTCTGTTTCAACGCTCCGGAAACTAACGCGCTGTGCTTTCTTCTAGACGAACCAAGATATATGCAACGTACTCCATTCACCTACCAGATCTTGACAATAAAATAAAGTCTTCAGTTTCATAAATACGGTGATTCTAAGTTACCGACAGGTGTTTGTGAGGCACTGATTCCTCATGTATACATCTGCTTTACAGATGTCCTATTTATGGAGTTAGTGACGGCAAGACGTGTAATTTCACACGTCAAACACGGCTGATATGCGTTTGTTTCCTTGTAAGAAGCGTTCTCCGTTACTATAGAATATTTTATATGAGTGATGCAAGAATAGTACAATTTCTGAACCGTGATCGGATGTGAACAGTGGACGCCATACACCTCTGCAGGTTTATAAGTGGACGTATCACGAAGAATCAATGTTTTAAGGAAGTAGTTCTTTTTCGTTTTAAAGTTTGTTACCTCAGTTTATCGTAGGGAAACCTGCAAGAAGAAAGTATGTCATGTGCTTGAAATATATTTCATACATTGGAATATTAACAGTGTTGCATTCCACACGACTTTTAGAAATGTGCACCGCTCTAACATTATAGAGTGTTAAGTGCAGAACAGTGTAGCCTTAGGATCGCATGTGTTTATGATATCTCTTACCAATACGTTCTTAGTACTGTCCCCAAACACTAGTACGATGCGTTACAATTGAGAGCGCAGTTGATATACATAAAATGATTCAAACTCCGTACATCTGGAGTTTAATCATGCGTAAAAACCACACGTTTCTTGTTCTTCTTGACTGCTATTGCAACACAACACTTTCGTCTCTACTACTATACACCGATAAGGGGTGCTAACCTCCTGGACATGCGCGCATGTGGAGAAATCTTGTGCACTTGGATGGGTACAGCAAAAAAGATTGGTGCGGAACAGTGCTCAGGGATTCGGCTCGCTCTATTACCTCACGAGATGCGAAATGTAGCGGTCTACTTCTGGACAGCTGCATATTAACTCAGTGACAGTGCTGCAGACAATGAGATCTTTCAATCTCTAACTTTATCCTAAGAATGCGAGAATTCTCTGTGACCATTGCGTAGGGAATGATCTTAAATTACACACTACGAGCAATGTGCTAGAAATGTGTAGATCGCTGTCTGGTATACTTTGGTGTATATGTTCGAGAACTGACAGTGAATAGATTTACTGCATAGTCATCTATCTACATTCGTAATCAAGGATTGGTTCCCTTAAAGTAGTGTTCGTCATGATACAGAGACGGGGAAGCATGCTGCCGCGTCATTGGTCGGTGTTGAAATCACGAGAAAATTGCATTATCTTCTCAATGACTCTGGTGCTCATACTGAAAAAGTATAGGCGGCGGTTAGTAAGAAAATGAAGATGCACCTTTCCACTTGTTTGACCTTGCCGACGAAGTCCTATTCATAATCCGTTTCCTAAGGAAACATTTCCATACGTCTACCCTGCATTCATAGCACCAGAAGTGCACCTGGTGGCAATTTCTAGAACTAACTTTTTCCAGCGTAAAACGGTTGCGTATTATCTCATGAGAATATTCGCTGCCATACTATACGGCCCACACAGGACCTATACATCTACATGGATACTCTGCCAATCACATTTAAGTGCCTTGCAGAGAGTTCATCGTACCACCTTCACAATTGTGTATTCTTCCAATCTGATATAGCGTGAGAAAATAACGAACACCTATATCTTTCCGTACGAGCTCTGATTTCCTTTATTTTATCGTATTGATAATTTCCCCCTATGTAGGTCTGTGTCAACAAAATGTTTTCGCATCCGGAGGAGAAAGTTGGTGAATGGAATTTCGTGAGAATATTCTGTCGCAACGAGAAACGTCTTCTTTTAATGAAGTCTAGCCCGAATCCTGTATCATTTCTGTGAGACTCTTTCCCATATTTCACGATAACACGAAATGCGCTGCCTTTCTTTCAACTTTTTCGATGTACTCCGTTAGTCCTATCTGGTAAGGATCCACATTGCGCAGCAGTATTCTAAAAGATAACGGGCAAGCGTAGTGTAGGCAGTCTCCTTAGTAGGTCTGTTACATTTCACTAGAGAAGCACGCGATTTCACTAGAGAAGCACGCGATTTCACTAGAAGCCTCTTGTACGTCACAGTGTCAAAAGGCTTCTGGAAATCCAAAAATACAGAATCGATCTGAAATCCCTTGTCAGTAGCACTCAACACTTCATGCGTATAAAGAGCTAGCTGTGTTTCACAAGAACGATATTTCCTTAACCCATGTTGACTGTGTCGATAGACCATTTTCTTTGAGGTAGTTCGTAATATTCGAACACAATATATGTTCTAAAATCGTGCAGCATGTCTACATTAACGATATGGGCCTGTAATTTAGTGGATTACTCCTACTACCTTTCTTGAATATTGGAGTGACCTGTGCAACGTTGCCAACCCCAGAGGCCGAACGGTTCTAGGCGCTTCAGTCCGGAACCACGGGACTACTACGGTCGCAGGTTCGAATCCTGCCTCGCGCATGGCTGTGTGTAATGCCCTTAGGTGTGTTAGGCTTAAGTAGTTCTAAGTTTTAGGGGACTGATAACCACAGATAATAAGTCCTTTGGTAGAGCTCAGAGGCACTTGTGCAACATTCCAGTCTCTGGGTACGGATCTTTCGTCGACCGAACTGTTGTATATGAGTAAGAAGTATGAAGCTAATGCATGAGCATACTCCAAAAGGAACGTAATTGGTATACAGTCTGATTTAAGTTGCTTCACTACTCCGAGCATATTTACTTCTAGGTTACTCACGTTGGCAACTGTTCTCGATTCGAATTCTGGAATATTTACTTAGTCTTCTTTTGTGAAGGCATTTCGGAAGGCTGTGTTTTGTAACTACTTTGGTAGCACTGTCTTCGATAGTATCTCCGTTGCTATCGCGCAGAGGAGGCATCAGTTGTTTCTTGCCGCGAACATACTTCACATACAACCAGAATCCCTTTGGATGTTCTGCCATGTTTCGAGACGAAGTTTCGTTGTGGAAACTGATATAAGGATCTCGTATTGAGGTCCGCGCTATATTTCTAGCTTCTGTAAAAGATCGCAAATCGTGGGGATTTTGCGTCTGTTTAAAACTGTCATGTTAGTTTCGTTGCTTCTGCAACAGTATTCTGACCTGTTCAGTGCACCAAGGAGGATCAGCTCCGTCGTTTGTTAATTTATTTGGTATAAATCTCTCAATTGCTGCCTATACTATTACTTTGAATCTAAGCCACATCTGGTCTACACTTGTATTATTAATTTGGAAGGAGTGGAGATTATCCCTCAAAGGCGTCAAGTGAATTTTTATCTGTTTCCTGAATAGGTATATTTTTCGTTTATTTTTGGAGGATTTGGGTTTACAGCATTCAATCTCGCTACGACAACCCAGTGTTCACTAATCCGTGGATTCGTTTTGATACTCATTATTAACTCAGGATTATTTGTTGGTAACAGGTCAAGTATGTTCTCACAACCGTTTACTATTCCCGTGGGCTCATGATCTAACTGCTCGAAATAATTATCAGAGAATGCATTTACCACAATTTCGGATGATGTTTTACGCGTTCCTCCGGAATTAAACATGTATTGTTGCCGACATATCGAGGGTAAATTAAAGTCACCACCAACTATAATCTTATGAGTGAAGTACATGTTTGAAATCAAATTCAGGTTTTCTTTGAACCTTTCAGCAACTGTATCACCTGAATTGGAAGGTCGGCAAAAGGATCCAATTATTTTATTCCAGTTGCCATCGGTGATCTCTGCCCATACTAACTCACAGGAGGGATCTACTTCAATTTCGCTGCAAATTGACCTACGTCTGACAGCAACGAACCCGCCACCGCCAACCGTGTTTAGCCTATCCTTTCGGAACACCGTTAGGTTCTTCGCAAAAATTTCGGCCGAGCTTGTATCTGTCTTCTGCCAGCTTCCAGTCCCTATAACGATTTGAGCATCAGCGCTTTCTATTAGCGCTTGGAGCTCCAGTACTTTCCCAACGCAGATACGACAATTTACAACTGTTGTACCGATGGTTCCTGTATGTACTCCACGTTCTTCCTGTGTTCGGCCTGCACCCTTTGTGACTGAAGCCGTTTTGTGTTTTCCCGAGACCTGAAAACCCGCCCAGCCCCTGCTACCCGTGTAGCCGCCTTGTGCGTACAGTGGACACCTGACCTATCCAGCGGAACCCGAAACCCAACCACCCTTTGGCCCAAGTCGAGGAATCTGCAGCCTACACGGTCGCAGAACCGTCTGAGCCTCTGATTCACACCCTCCACTCGGCTCTGTTCGAGAGGTCCGCAATCGGTCCTGTCAACTATGCTGTAAATGGTCAGATCTGCTTTCATCTTGCAAGCAAGACTGGCAGCCTTTACCACTTCTGTTAGCCGCTTGAAACCAGATAGAATCTCTTCTGATCCAAAGTGACACACATCATTGGTACCGTCGTGAGCCACCACCTGCAGTTGGCTGCATCCTGTGCTCTTCATGGCATCCAGGAGGACCTGTTCCACATCTGGAATGACTCCACCCGGTATGCACACTGAGTGCACACTGGTTTTCTTTCCCTTCTCGGCAGCCATGTCCCTAAGGGATCCCATAAGAAGCCTAGCGTTGGCGCTCCCAACTATCAATCCCAATAATCCCACCCTCTGTAATTGTCTGCATTTGTAGGTTGAAACAGGAGAGGTGACAGCGTCTGGCTCTGCGACAGCGTCAGCCACAGACAGCGCTTGGAACCTGTTTGTCAGACAAACCGGGGAGGCCTTACGATCGGCCGCCTGGGACCTCTTTCGCCACCTGCTACATGGTGGGGCGACGTCCCACTCGATCACAGGTGAGGGATCATCATCAGTGCCAGCTGTAACTGGGCTGTCCAGCGGTGAGGACCGATCGGAGGATTCGGACGCGCTGGACGTCAATTGAATCCCCACGGCCAGTCCACAACAGTGGTGTCCGTCCACTGCACCCTCAAGCTGTGTAACCGAAGCTGTCACAGCCTGAAGCTGAGAGCGAAGCGTCGCCAACTCGGCTCGCATCCGCACACAACAATGGCAGTTATTGTCCACACTAAAGACCGTTTTTCCTACATAGTTTAGTTTTCCACGGACTATCGGCACGTGCAGCGCAACTCTACTGTAGACCCTGACGAAAACGCAGGAACTGTGTCTAACACGCAGAGATTCAAAAAGCTAACTACTGAAGCACTCAGAGGAAACTAAATAATTTGCCCACGATTAGGAACTTTTAATATGTCACAAAATCGATTTACTTTCCGACTCAAACGAAAACGCGAGAACTGTGGCTATTATTTAAACACGCAGAAACACAAGAAACTAAACTATTAAAGCAGAGATGATATTACAAAATTCGCACCTGGTTAGGAACCCGTAAAAGTCACAATATCGGTTATTTTCCTGTTAATGCTTGTGTCGCTGTCGGCTACTGCTGCCTGAATGAGTACCTGTACTTTAATTATCACCAGAACTTCGTTTGGCTATGGAAGACACTACACTAACTGCACAAAAACGACTAAGTTTATTGTTACATGTTGTACCTGAACTGCTTCCACACATTTGTCACACAGTGCCAAGAAGTTCGTATTTTTCATTTGTCAAACATACTGGGATAACGGACACACAGCAAAACTAACGTGGCAATTTTATGATTGGAACTGAAAAGTCAGCACCTTATTTTTAATCCCTTGTTCCTGTTAAGAAATATGTATCTGCCAAATAATCAGCTACACTGTCCGCCCCTATTAGCTGAGTGGTCGGTGCGTCGGGATGTCATACCTAACGGCCCCGGTTCGATTACTGGCTGGGTCGGAGATTTTCTCGGCCCAGGGACTGGGTGTTATTTCATCCGCATCGACACGCAATTCGCGCGTAGTGGAGTCAACTCTAAAGACTTGCACCAGGCGAACGGTCTCCCCCACGGGAGGCCCTAGCCACACGTCATTTCCATTTCCATCAGCTACACTAGTTGATTACGAATCTAGTTTTTCCTCGTATCTTGATGAAACAGAACTTGGAACTGCAATAATTCAGCTTTCTCACAATGTTTGACTCTGCAGATTTTCTGCAGTTTGTAAAACCAAGTAAAAACTAACTGGATCGTAGGTTCTTTTTGCCTTCTAATTCATATGTACCTCCTCCGGTAAATCTACAATTCTTCCTGTAAGCTCATTATCATAGCCCTGCAATCTGTAAGCGGAATTGTTATCCTTCACTAAAGCGACAAATTCGTTACACAGTGTGTGTACGGACCCTAGCATAGTGAACAAACTGTTGCAGCGCGTGCGAAACTTTGGCTCGAAGCATGAGCAGAAGCCACTTCATATAATTTAACATCGTAAATGTGGCTGAATGCACTTATACAGTTAGCACCATACAGAAGGCTTTTGCGAATTTCCAAAGCTGCTGTTGTATTGGAACCCTGGTCGGAGACAAAAACAAAACTATGCAACATGTCCGGCGAAATTTTCGTATCAGTCCCTCTCTTGTGCGTCTTCTCGTAATATTTACTTCCGTGAGCTTAACGGCCGGGAATTCGCCTATGAATAAAACGTTATTCAAACTAGATCAATCTGTGTTTATGTAATGTGCCGTAAGTGTCAATGCACGTTTTATACGAATCAGTCGGAATATCAACTATCGTAGTCAATTTTTTATTAATAACTTACTTAATAACAAAATGTCTTATCCGGTTTTGGACTGCAAGAAGCCTCTTTTCTGATATGTCTACTTACAGCAGATATAATTGACATGACGTCTAAAACGCTGACTTCTCGATAATGTGCACCCATATAAATTTATTCTTGGCCTATTTGGTTTAAACCTTCATCAGACACCCCTCTCACTTCTAAAAGGTGTCATGTCCTTAGCACACATTGCAGCAAATTTCGCTGCTACGTTTTACTACTACCTACATTCCTGAAGGTGTCAATGTGCGAATTTTTACAAATGAATTTCCTTAAATCAGTTGCTCTCGAATAGAAAAACAGTAACGTTGATTAGTTACATATCCACACACACTTTGTCGACCGACCGACAAATTTTAAGGCAGTCTACATGACGCACTTTCCGACCGACTACACTGAGTAACTTCAGCGCCGCCCGGCTCCTAGCTCTGGTTGTGACGTTCTTTTCTGTGATGTACCGCTTAGTATTCCACAGGAAAAGAATTCGGATTTGGCTTGGTTGTTTTCGAATTAACAAGAGCAGAAAAAGCTATGACAAAGCCGTGGGTAATGGAATGGACCATGGAATGTATCAAGTGCTCCTACTCTGTATTACTTACTGAGCTGGGACCCGAAAATTTTTGGAATTATTTAAGAGTGGATGAGTAATGTTCTTCGGAGCGCGTGAACGTCGTGAAACGATAGCTGCTCTTCGAAGCGCGTGAACGTCGTCAAACGATAGCTACATCACGATTTCTGGCCACTGGCGGAAGTTACGAGCAACTCAGATTCACCGCAATTCATCCCGACTATTATTATCTAAAATGATCCTAGAAACCTGCAAAGTGACTCGTAATGACATGAGGAAATATTCGTGATAAAGCAAAAGCGAAACGAAAATGAAATTATATTCATGTAAACGTTATGAATTTATGTTTGTGTGTAACATTCATAATACCCCTCGTAAGTTGGAGAAATTCATTACAAATTAGACGAAGACTGAAAATGGCAACGGCGCATATTACGTAACAAATTCAGCAACATATTCATAAAACATGAAGCACTTAACAGTTGTTAGAACTTATAAAAAGTCCTTCACTTTCCTGTTCATAGCAGAAGGGAGTGACGATAGGTAGCATTTTTGTAACACTTCTAATGATCAACCAGACGTATTTCATGAAGAAAAGTTCATAGACTGTCCGTAATTCGGTTTTTAGTTTATGTTCTCGATACGTATCGAAAATGAAAATCCAGTCTGTCTATTTAAGGGTATCAGGCTTCATTTCCGAAGAGTATCGGTAATAAAACCAACAGACCGACGACTAACAGTTATTCACAACAGGGTCTACGTTTAATTTTTCACTGTTTGCTACATGAAAATGCTACGGATTCGTTGCTTACCTCTGTATTCCTATTCTTCTCGCACGACATGTCCGACAGATACATGAAGACTCGAAAACTTTGTAGTAAAAATTTCGTCTGTCTCGCACACTGTCACGTTAGCCACATTTGGACTTAATTGAACCTCGCGCGTGGTGACTGAAAAGGAACTGTTGTCACGCGGTTTGCACGGCAAACTACACAATTTGTAGGTCGAATGGAGAGGAGGGGTGCGACTGTTTGCTGGTCTTACCTAACCAACCGACCGCAACGAAAATTCGGTCGGTCTTTCGATCAACAAGCAACACTCGTACAATTAGTAGGTCGGTCGGGCAACAAGCTACGCACGCACAATTTATCGGTCGGTCGATAAACCGGAACATTTGTAGGGTCCTTTACTGACAATAAGACTCTGACAATAATTGAATGAGAGGAAGAGCTCGAAAAACCAGATTTCGCAGCAGTATATTCCGATATCTCATAACAGGCTTCTGACTGCAGCGTTGAAGGTTTTGAATTCTGTACCTCGCCAGCTATGTAGTATACCGATGCAAACATTACGACAGCTCACTGGCCACACCACTGGAGAGTTACTGGCAATGCTTGAGACAAGCTCGGCTGGGTAGCTGAGCACGATTTCTCGCAGTTTGCTTGTAGCCTCAGAGCCGTTCCTCGAAACTACTACGAAATTAACGAGCGAGGTTACGCAGTGGTTAGCACATTGGACTCGCATTCGGGAGATTAATAGTTCAAATCTGCGTGTGGCCATTCAGGTACAGGTTTTCCTAAATTGTCTGGTGCAAATGCCGGGATGGTTCCTTTGAAAGGACACTGCCGACTTCCTACTCCATCTTTACATATTCCGAGCCTGTGCTCCGCCTCGTTGTCGACACGATGTTAAACTTGAACCTTCTACTCCTCCAGCTACGAAATAGAGTTAATATTTGCCCAGATCTGAGGGAATTAGATTAGGAAATGAGACGCTATTTGGGGAGCAAAAAAACTGACGATGCTCGAAGTAGGGAGGATATGAAATGTAGACTGGCAATTGCAAGGAATGCGTTGCTGAAGAAGAGGAATTTGTTAACATCAAGTGGAGATTTAAGTGTCAGGAAGTCGTTTCTGAAAGTACTTGTATCGAGTGCAGCCATGTATGGAAGTGAATCATGGAAGTGAAACAGGAAGAGAATAGAAGCTTTCGAAATGTGGTGCTACAGAAGAATGCTGAAGATTAGGTGGGTAGATCACGTAACTAATGAGGAGGTACTGAATAGAATTGGGAAGAAGAGGAGTTTGTGGCACAACTTGACAAGAAGAAGGGACCGGTTGGTAGGACATGTTCTGAGGCATCAAGGGATCCCAAATTTAGCATTGGAGGGCAGCGTGGAGGGTAAAAATCATAGAGGGTGACCAAGAGATGAATACACCAAGCAGATTCAAAAGGATGTAGGTTGCAGTGAGTACTGGGTGATGAAGTTTGCACAGGATAGAGTAGCTTGGAGAGCTGCATCAAAGAAGTCTCAGGACTGAAGACCACAACACCAACAACAACAACAACATGGTTATCACAATTTTCCCACGGAACGTGGAGTCACTAAAAACCTTTGCGCGATAGTTTGTGAACGATTCTCCGCTGTTCATCAGGAAGTAATTAAAATTTGTGCCAGAACGGAAACATTTATCCGGTTGTGTTGGCTGTCATCAGAGACCAAGTAAAGTAAACAGAGGCTGCTCAGCCTCGGAAATCAGGGAAGTCGCATTTGTCATTGGTTTAAGTATCAGCGAACTTTATTTGCGTAAATTAAGGCGTATATAACACCCCTCCACACGCACCATTTATCGGCTGACAGATGATCAATTCCGTTGCTCCATACACACGTCCCGACAGACTGAACTCAGCGATTATAGTGCGGACCTGCTGTAATTCGTTTATTTTATCTTTAGTTCGTTGTGTTTGCCCTACGGGATCCCGCTTAGTTTTTCACAGAAGCAAAAACGGGGTTTGCTTTTCCTGTTTTACAGGCAACAAGGAAAAATAGCCGAGAGATACCTGTGGGCAAAGAAGTGGCAATCGCAGAACGGGTGAATCGTGCATTTCGGAACTGCTGAACATTATAAAATCATTCTTAAGGGAAAATACTGCAGTCCTGACAGACGTTGTAAACTCCGAGGAGAGAGTGTTAGCTACGTATATTACAATTTCACGCCAATGGCAGCTGGCGTAAGATTGAGTGCTCTTCTGCCGCCACAATTATAAACTAAAATTGTTCCTGAAATGTGCAACGTGATTTATAGTTGACTGAGAAAATGCATCGTGGTAAAGCAAAATAAATACAACAAAAGACGTTCGTGAAAACATTATTAATTTATTTATGGACGTAGCACAACAAGGTGACCTGTAAATTCCAGAGACTCATATTCGAAGAAGAAAGACTACACATGGTGTCGGCGCACGTCATCTAATAAATACAACAGATGCGTAAGAAATGAAGCATTTAGCGACTGTTAGAATTGAAAAAAAGAAAAAAAACGTAGCAGATGGCATGGATATAGACTGGAATTTTTCACTACTTACAAAAATGAAGCAAGTACATTTTATGAATGAACGTCCATGGAATGTCGATTCTTCGGTTTTTAGATTTCATTTCCGTTAAGTATCAGAAATAAAACCTAAAAACAGAAATAAAGAAGGGCGACAGACTTAACCTCGTGTTGCACATAGAGAAACCATTATGTATTCGGTAAAAATGAAACAGGTGCTTCATTTCTTGCATCGTCGCGAATACATCAGCAGCCTTTAAATTTCTTTAAATACTCTGTTCTTAAAGTTTCATCCTCCTCGGACGTCCACATGTACATTAGAATAGCATTTAATTCCGTGTGCTGTGACAAAACATGAATTTTAGTCGGGCGGCTGGCACGATCGCGCTGCACTCGACGCAATCTGTTGGGTCGGCTATCGAGTGGTGCGACGCGCCCGACAGAGAAAGTTCGTCGGTCGGTCAAAACACCGACACGCAGCCAATTTGTTGCACGGTCGGTGGTTGAGGCGCCACGAGAGGCGCTGCTGGTGAGTCACGTGATCAGGCTGACGGCTGTGACAGACGAAAGGAAGAGTTGCAAATCATTCTTCCTGCTTTGGTGGTTGCTGAAGTTGTGAAGTGCTATTTCGAGTTGTTTGGAGGAGTTGGTGTTGTTGGAGTAGTGTTCGCTGTTGTTGGAGTTGTTGTATTTTTTGTTGTCGTTGGAGTTTTTATCGTTGTAGTTTTCGTTGTTGACAGTGAAGGTGTTTTTGTTATCGTCGGTGGAGGTGTTTTTGTTGTCATCGGTGGAGGTGTTTTTGTTGTCATCGGTGGAGGTGTTTTTGTTGTCGTCGGTGGAGGTGTTTTTGTTGTCGTCGGTGGAGGTGTTTTTGTTGTCGTCGGTGGAGGTGTTTTTGTTGTTGTCGGTGGAGGTGTTTTTGTTGTTGTCGGTGGAGGTGTTTTTGTTGTTGTTGTTGTTGTTGGTGGTGGTGGTGGTGGTGGTGGTGGTGGTGGTGGTGGTCGTCGTCGTCGTGGTATTGCTGGTCTTGGAGCAAGCAGTCACGGTAAGTGAACTCATATTTCTGCACTGTTGATTTTTGGATTAGAGATTTGCTTTCTTTCATTGACTTCCAAATTCTTAACCATTTAACTCAAAAGGTCTGTGGTGAAGGCTGTCAGAAGGAAAGTTTGCAAACCGAGCAAACGTGGCATAGTGTTTTCAGCATTTTCGGGAAGACAGTGAACGGATATAAATTTCATTGTTTGTGATAAACAATCTCGAAAGCTAAATCGTATTTCCTTTTTGTAAATGTTTTATTAAACTCACGTATATTGTCGGGCAGTATTACTCATTGAAAAGTAGAGGTGGATCAAACGCGGCGGTGGGAGAGGCAGGGGGAGTTGTATCATAGGAGGCAGTATGCGCCGGGTAGTGGGGACGTGAAAAACGAAGTCATTTTTCACAGCGCAAACGTGGAAATAAATTTAAACTGTTCTTACGACTTTCTGTTGAAATGCCATAGCGCTCTGAACAATCTTCTTTCATTCATTCACTTTTTTTCTAGCGGATGTATGCAACAGCGCTGGAATAGATCTTCTGGAAGGAAGGAAGGAATGAAGATAGGAAGATTAGGTTTAAAGTCCCGCCGACATGGACATGATTAGAGATGGAGCACAGGCTCGGACTGTGTCAAGGATGGGGAAAGAAATCAGCCGTGCCCTTTCAAAGGAATCGTCCCGGAATTTGCGTGGAGCAATTTAGAGAAACCACGGAAAACCTAAAACTGGATGGCAGAACGCGGGTTTGAACCGTTGTTCTCCTGACTGAGGGTCCAGCGTGTAACAACTGCGCCACTTCGCTCGTTAGTGTTTTCATAAACTTCGATTACATATCGTAACTCTTTTCGACAACTGTGAACATTGCTTGCATAACGCAACTTATTTGGACATGAGAGAGGCGCCGTAATATTATACTGCTGTTAATTATCGCCCTCCTGTCCGCCCAAATAATAAGCTACACTGTCCGCCCCTGGTAGCTGAGTGGTCAGCGCGATGGCATGTCATACCTAAAGGCCCGCGTTCTATTCCCGGGTGGGTCGGAGATTTTCTCCGCTCAGGGACTGGGTGGTGTTGTCTTATCATTTCTTCCTCTCCTACGCGCAAGTCGCCGAAGTGGCAAAAGACTTGCACCAGGCGAACCGTCTACCCGACCGGTGGTCCTAGCCGCACGGAATTTCCATTTACCGCCCTCTCAACTCGAATGATCCAATATAGGAACTGAATTTAAAATAACTACCAGCATGATATCACTTATAAATGCTAGTATTTGAAAAATATGTTGGAACTATTCAGTATTAGAAGCTTTCTGTATTTACGATAGTAATAATCTCCTAGAAATATTTACGTAATTTAGATACGTTAGGAGCTTTTTATGTTCAATCCATCAAAAACGTTCATCTTACGCGTGAGCGGATGATCAGTCAGCTTATAACACTACAGTCTGCTACCTCTGCACCATGATCTTAAAGCTGGGCTGGAAGCAGGTTGTAAAATAAAACTCGTTCAAAAAATAGTTATTATTAACTTTATTGGATAAACATAACCTATACTTTGTCACACGCGAGTGCAGTGAACTCGCGACACATGCATATGTTTACGATAAGATTGAAACTAACAGTTGTAGCAGCACAAACTATTTTCAAAATTGTAACTGATGCCGAAATACACTCTTACTTTCAGGGCTTACACAAACTGGATGGTCTTCATAACGTTATTATTACTATTCACTGCAGAATCATTAATTGGATATAGGTTAAGTCTCTCTCAGTTAAATACTTCACTATTTAAATTAAAGTTAATTGGAATGCACTAACAGATTGCTCCTCACTATCATTTCAATTAAGAAATTACGGATTTCATAATTAATGGTCTTTCCGTTACTTGCTACCGACCATTAACATAATAGACAAACTGTGGATCCTGGTATACTACTCATATGCACTTCTAATAGACAAGAGAGACAAACACTTAGCAAACACGAGTATATAACGTTTCATACTGCAGTTTTCTACTCTCAATGTAGTAAGAGACGAAATTAACATATATGTAAGATACTGACTCACCTGTGATTTACAACAGGCAGTAATGAGATCATTTACGAAGCAAAACTTTATAAGCATCCGTCTTAAGAACTTCTAATTTGAAGTTGGCAACCATTCATTAATAAGCAGTTTTACTAGGAAAATTACTTTCATCAAGCATTATTAACTTTAACTTTTTTTTACTATGTTCAACAGGCATCAATTAGCAAAACACTGGGCTTTAATGTTGTTTCAGTAAGGACACCGGAAATCAGTTCAGTTCAAAAGGAGGGGAACCTGAGAGGTGTTTTGATAAGGAGAAAAATCAAGGCAGGTACATAAATTCAGTTGTTAATTACCTTATATTTGAGCACACTAACGTCAATTTAGCTGATCCTTCACTGTACATCATTATAGTATTCCGTTACAGTGATTGCGCAATGTTGGGGCAACTGCATATTGGTAGGAGGATTCGCAGGCGGAATTGCTGGACTCTGGCCCTTCTTGGTGGCGATGATGAATACCAATTCCAGAATCGTCCTATCTATTTATCCATCCATCCGAGGCATTGGAAAGTAGCAGAAAAAGCCTCTCCCGGAACCAGCACAATTTGCATCTTTTACATGGCAATGCACAGTTTGGTAGCTCGTCCCCGACCGATGGCTCGCCCCCGACTGACTCTTGTTCCACCTTTTCTACCTATGCCAACCGCAATTTGCGCGCTACACAGTTCCGTTCCCGAGGGCAACCACTACACCTTTTATATACTAGAGAGCTAAGAACGCTAAGTGAGGATCAGCAGTTTACATAATAATCAAATACATTATATAAAACAGAACATTTGCACATATTGACATTTCTGTCAAAAATTATCCACACAGAAATTACAATTACATACAGTAAGTTTTGTTCCCTCCAAATGGGACAAAGAATTTAAATGACAGATACATAACATTGCACAGAATCATATCATGACATCAAAGTTCTTACAAAAAAAAAAAATAGAATTTTGTGTTCTTGATTCAAACAAACACGTTTCCATAAGCTCAGCAATGTAACATTAAATGAAGCGAAAGCAAAATAAATCATTAGAGTATTAGAGCTATGGTGTTACAAGCTTAATAACGTCTTTACTACAACGTAGTTGCAGCATTGTCGTCCGTGATGGCAAATATTATGGCTTAAACAGTGGCTAAATAATTCGGATTTTCTTAAGCCTCTCAAGCGTCAGTGAGAATTCTGTAATGCCTCAACCGTAACCGCTCCTCCCTTTCACGGACGCCTACCATATTGCGCAGTACGGAGGGTGTAAGCGGTACCTTTCACAACGTACCACTGTGGTGTAGGGAAAGTCGAGAAGAGCAATTCGATGTACTTCCTATGCACCAAGCACGGGAACTGACTCATTGTCGGCAAATGTTACGTATTTCAACCTGTTAAATTTATCAGTATGGAGCAGATATAAACATTGGCTTCACTGCCTGTCAATTCGTTACCACAAACTCTATTTGCTTTTGGAACTTCCTGGTAGATTAAAACTGTGTGCCGGACCGGGACTCGAACTCGGGACTTTAGCCTTTCGCGGGCAAGTGCTCTACCAACTGAGCTACCCAAGCACGACTCTCGCCCTGTCCTCACAGCTTTACTTCCGCCAGTACCTCGTGTCCTACCTTCCAAACTTTACAGAAGCTCTCCTGCGAATCTTGCAGAACTAGCACTCCTGAAAGAAAGGATATTGCGGAGACATGGCTTAGCCAAAGCCTGGGGGATGTTGCCTTTCACATTCGTTGATTGCCGCCAGCTATCAATCAAATTGTGACGTTCCAACGTAACATAATAATTCTCAGGTTGTGCGACGGAGCAGTCTGTTACCACACACAACCAAGATTCGTGGGTGGGGGATAGCGTGGCGGGAATACCACGCTTTAACTTCAGATTGGCCTACGTGGAAAACCTAAGCTTTAGGGTCTGCGTTTCATTCGATATTTTTCAATATTCTCTCGCTCTTTTCGCTAAAATAAAAACAAAAAGAGAATAGAACATTTTCGTAGCATATATAATGATGTTTAATTTTTTAATGGTATGCATTTTTGCTAGTCGTCTGTCCTCGAGTTGTTACAGAACGGCGTAAAAAAGAAATGATCTCCAACTACACGCCCCTCCAGCCTCCCTCCCTGTCAGAATGTTTAGTACGTTGCTCATGACACTCCCTTCTGCCACTGTGTAAAACCTGAGATACATGAATTATTTCCATATTCTGCCGATTTCATCGGCTATATCATTATTATTCTTCATTGAACCACTCCCATTAAATTTACAAAGGTTTATAGAATTTGTTGGTGGTGTTCTGCAATGCAATTGTTCAGTAATAATTCAGTAAGGCAATTAACAAAACAGTAGTTGTTCAAGGAGTGTTATAATTTGTTACACAAAGGGTATTTTAGTTTCCCGTCCGGTCAATACTTCTCTATTCTTTCGGCTATTTTTTTTATTCTTATGGGATGAATCATGTTGTAGTTGTTCTCCTGATCGTCTGTAGACTGATTTTCCTGTCTCATAGTATTTTTTTTATTCTATAATTGTATCTTCCTTAATTTCTGTGAGCTATTTAAAATTACTCTTACTATTCCACAACTTTCCTATTACTTTTGTACTAATTCTGCTCTCTGGTGTTCTCGCGAGATGTCCAGACGATGATATGCAGTTTTTCCTGATTGTGCTCGTTATTTGTTCTATTTTTTTGTGTAGGGTTTCATTTGAAGCTTTTCTTCAGTTACTCTATTTTGCCATTTTCTGTTCTCATTTAGATTGACTGTTACGGTTTCATCTAAATACTCACATTTATCAAAATTTTTGCCTAAAAGTTGCGTATTGGACCCCCATCCATTTTTTTCAATGTGGGACAGATGCAGACATTACTCTTCACTACTTGTCTGTTTGTGACCACATCCATATTTTCTACTTTCACATTACTTGGCTGTGACATCTCAACCAGATTTCCACCATAGACTAGCGGCTGTGCTACAAATCCTTGTCACCATGGCTACGGTTTCAGGGGGAGGGGAGGTACCCAATAAGTAACTTTAACCCAGTTTTGATTCCCTGTTATATTGTAATACTATTTGCGGGTCAGATAAGTCAGTCTAATCTTGTGATTCTTCAGTTTCTCCCGGCATTTATCCACTTAAGGACTTAGTAATCCTGTCAGGTATTTGGCCAGCTAATATGTAGGTGCACTAAAGTTGCGGCCAAGGGGGACCGTTACGCCGAGTTGTCAGCAACATTAGGGCACCTGCATATTAGGTGGCCAAAAGAAGCCGTTATGTGGGTGAATGCCCTCACCACGTTCGTAATTCTGTGATTTCGTAAAAAGTATCGACAGCTTGAAGCTGAAAGACTCAGATATCCTGGTGAGTTTCGACGTTGTTTCATTATGTGGTAGTGTTCCTCTTCGAGAATCAGTTTAGTTTATTGCACAGAAATTTGACGAGAAGGCGAACGACCTTTTCAAGCACGTTCCGACCTCCACGTATTTTCTCTTTAATGGAGAATACTATGGACAACGAAGAGGAGTCGTAATGGGGAGCCACTCCCACCTGTGATCGCGAATTCCTATATGGAGTACTTCCAGGAGGAAGCTTTGGCGTCATCCAAATGGAAACTTACTTGCTTTCTACGTTATGTGTATGACATGTTCGTGATCTGGCTCCATGAAAGAGACAAGCTCCTAGACTTCCTTATACACCTGAACTCCGTACATCCGAGCATCAAATTCACTGCAAAGACCGAAGTAGAATGAAGATTACCATTTGTGGATGTAATGGTCAAAAGAAGAGCGGATGGCACCCTGGACCGAGGGGTATACAGGAAGAAAACGTACACTGACCTGTATTTGCCAGTGGATAGCTGCCACCACCCAGCGCAGAGGAATAGGGTGTTAAAAACACTGGTGTACAGGGCGCGTACTATCTTTGTCACAGCCCTTCAGGGAACTCACGGTCCTTTTGCAGGTACACGTGTGGCGCGCACAGGGTCCCGAGCTGTTGCAGTTTCCTTATCTTTCCTTTGGAGGCTGCAGTACCATCCCTGTTCCTCTCCCTCCCTATCCTTGGTCCTTTGTCCCTGCCCCCTCTTTTCCCTCTTAGTGGACTTCGTTATGTCGACTTGGCTATCCTCCTAGCTTTGTTTTGGTCTGTGCTATTGTTTAGTTTAATGTCTCGATGTCCTTTCTGGCGTTTTTGGTCCCCTTGAGGATTGACCTCCATTTAAAAAATTTTCCTTTCATTGTGAGGCATTTGGGGATGAACTCCCTACTTAGCTTCCATGGTACAGGTTCCTCTCCCCCCTCCCCTTTCCCTTTGCCCCCTGGCTCCCCTCCTGCTAGGTCACCAGCACAGTAGCCAGTCCGGGTGGTGGGGCTGTTAAGTACCCATTTGGCTGAGGCCCCTGAAACTCTAAGGATCACACTACTACTACCTGAGCTGTGAACGCCTCGTGTATGCCCAGGAGTCAATGCTCATCGTTTTGGAGCACCAGAACTCCCAGTAATGGCTGCCGTGCTAGGCAGCTTTTGCTGTTTCTGGGTGGCGCCCATGGGGTGAGCCACTAATTAGAGTGGGTGGTACTAGGACGGACACCTTGTGTATGGAGCGACGAAAGCTTCACTATGCTGACCATTCTGTGGCCATCACTAAGAGTGGTAGCAGACGTTGCACTTCCCCTGATCCTTAGGCCTTCCCCTCCGTGACCACCCTCTGGGAAGAGGGCCAAGCTCGCCAGCTTGGGTTGAATCATTTCCCTCAGTACCTGGTTTGTACCAGTACGGATGGCGGTAGTTGTGACACGACCAAGCCTTCGTTTTTCGTATAGACAATTGGAGATAGGTATGGCGAAGTTGAACCGATGAGTAAAGTGCAGTCCAGTGGTTTGCTCATCAACACATCTTCAGCTGCCCAATCTGACGCTCTGCGTGTTTGTGACTGTCTCGGTGACGTCCCAGTCCCCATCACACCCCACCAAACTTTGAACTCAGTACAGGGCATTATTTTCCACTGAGGTCTTCTTCTGCAAACTGACAGGAGCTCCGTACCAATCTCGAGAGGCGAGGGGCTCCCTCCAAACAATTGCCTTGCTAAGGGCGCCTTTATCCTGGCCTTCGAGAGGGATTTACTCCCACACGTGGTCAAGGTAATGGTGTATTGGTGTCATGTAAAACCTTACATTCCACCACAGATGATTTAAATGCTTAAGGTTTGGTCACATATATTCCTGCTGCACCACTGATCCCTCTCTGCAGTGACTGTGGGTGCCCCCTCCATGAGAGGAGTGGCTGTGCTCCCCCACCAATGTGTGTAAATTGTAATGGACAGCATGCTTGGAGTTCGTGAAACAAAGAAAGGAGGATTCAAAAGTACAAAACTTTACATGGGCTCATCTACACAACTATACATGGGCTCACCTAAACTTAAACTCGTCAGAAATATGACTGGCTCCACCCCTTGTCTATGACCTCGACTTTTGCTTCAATTGCGTCCATTCCCCCTCGTACCCCCTCCTCACCCCAGCCCCACCCTATTCACCACATGCCTTAGTCCTCCTCCTCCCCCCACTCCCCCTCCCCCCTCCCTCTCAGTATCCATACCCACCCCTTTTGGTGCTGCTCCCCCTCCCCCATTGGAGAAGTGCTCCCTTCTTTTGCCAGCTGCCGTACTGGAGCTCCCTCTCGGGACTCCTCTTCCCGGCACCCCTGTGAAAGGTGATCTACTGCTCCACATGAGCAGTGTGATCCTCAGCCGGTGGGTGCCAAGATTGGCAAGTGTAGTTCTGTGCCTGCTGAAGTCTGCCCTTCTCTTCCTTCCCAAGAGAAAAGCAGAAACTCAGGAACAAAGACAAGGCCCCTGTGGTACCCCCCTGAGGTGCAGCCTTCCACTCCTACAGTCAATGAACCAGCAGAGTCTGACCCCACCTATATGGATATTACCCCATCCTTATTGGGAACGGTTAGTGACTCGGTGGCGTGACCGTCTCTGGTACGTTCGCTTCCACTTTGGACTCTCGCTTGAGAATCCTCCAGTGGAATTGTAATGGATATTTGCATCACCTCCCAGAATTGCCGCCCCTTCTTTCTTTCTACACTGCCACTTGTATTGCGCTCCAGCAGACCCATTTTGTCAATTTTTACTCACCCACCCTTTGTGGGTTCCATGCTTCTGTTGGAACTGAAGTGGCCCATTGCAAGCTTCTGGTGGTGTGTGCACCTTGGTCCGCAAGGACATTGTTAGTAAATGGGTTACCCTCCATATCACTGTGGAAGCCGTTGCTGTCAGGGTCCATCTGGCCACTCCAACCACAATCTATAATCTCTACTTCCCACCTGACAGGTCGCCCACATCCAGTGCCCTCAGCACCCTTTTTCAACAAATCCCTTCTCCCTTCCTGTTATTAGGGGACTTTAACCCAAAGAGGGTTGTGCGCAGGACAATTGAAGCTGTTCTGTTTACTAAACATAGACGCTCCCACACACTTTAGTGTGGCACATGGCACTTTCTCAACCATTGACCTCTCCATCTGCAGTCCTGGCCTTCTTCCCTCCATTCAGTGGGGCGTCCATGATGACTTACTTGACAGCGACTATTAGCCAATTGTTTTGACGTTCCTTCAGTGTGTCTCGCTCTGACACCCTCCCAGGTGGGCCGTATCTAAGGCTGATTGGGGCCTTCTCCTATGCCCCCCCCCCCACCCCAATATTGCCAAACGACAGTGTTGATGAATCTACTCAGACTTGGGCTGCAGATTCCTCGACTTGCTCCATAGGGTGGTGGGGTTTCAGGTTCTGCTGGATAGGTCAGGAGTCCACTACATGCAGCAAGCGGCTACACGGGTAGCAGGGGTTGTGTGGCGTAGACTTGGCGGTTTTTTAGGTTAGATGGCCTCGTGCAAGTACAGAAAGGGCAGCAGCCTCAAAGGGTGAGGGGAAAAGTCAGGACATGCGGGGGCCAAACAGCAATCGGTATTGTAATTGTAAACTGTCGAAGCTGCCTTGGTAAAGTACAGGAACTTCAAGCGCTGATAGAATGCACCGAAGCTGAAATCGTTATAGGTACAGAAAGCTGGCTCGAGCCAGAGATAAAATCTGCCGAAATTTTTACAAAGGCACAGATGGAGTTTAGAAAGGATAGATTGTATGCAACCGGCGGTGGCGTGTTTGTCGCTGTTCGTAGTCGTTTATCCTGTAGTGAAGTAGAAGTGAACAGTTCCTATGAATTATTATGGGTGGAGGTTGCACTCAACAAACGAACTAGGTTAATAATTGGCTCCTTTTACCGACCTCCCGAGTCAGCAGCATCAGGGGCAGAAAAACTGAGAGAAAATTTGGAATACATTTAACATAAATTTTCTCAGCATGTTATAGTATTAGGAGGAGATTTCAAATTACCTTATATAGACTGGGACACTCAGATGTTTAGGCAGGTGGTAGGAACAGAGCATCGTGTGACATACTGAGTGCACTGTCCGAAAATTACTTCTAGCAATTAAACAGAGAACCGACCCGTGGAGATAACATCTTGGACCTACTGATAACAAAGAGACCCGACATTTTCGACTCTGTAAGTGCAGAACAGGGAATCAGTGATCATAAGGCCGTTGCAGCATCCCTGAATACGGAAATTAATAGGAATATAAGAAAGGGAGGAATCTTTATTTGTTTAGAAAGAGTAATAGAAGGCACATTTCAGACTACCTAACAGATCAAAACGACAATCTCTGTTCCGGCACAGACAATGTTGAGAGTTTGTGGAAAGAGTTCAAGGCAATCGTAAAATGCGTTTTAGACAGGAACGTGCCGAGTAAAACTGTGAGGGACGGAAAAAATCCGCCGTGGTTCAACAACAAAGTTAGGGAACTACTGCGAAAGCAAAGAGAGCTTTACTCCAAGTGTAAACGCAGCCAAAACCTCTTGGACAAACAGAAGCTAAACGATGTCAAAGTTAGTGTAAGGAGGGCTACGTGTGAAGCGTTCAGTGAATTAGAAAGTAAAATTCTATGTACCGACTTGACAGGAAATCCTAGGAAGTTCTGGTCTTACAGGGTGTTTCAAAAATGACCGGTGTATTTGAAACGGCAATAAAAACTAAACGAGCAGCGATAGAAATACACAGTTTGTTGCAATATGCTTGGGACAACAGTACATTTTCAGGCAGACAAACTTTCCAAATTACAGTAGTTACAATTTTCAACAACAGATGGCGCTGCAAGTGATATGAAAGATATAGAAGACAACGCAGTCTGTGGGTGCGCCATTCTGTACGTCGTCTTTCTGCTGTAAGCGTGTGCTGTTCACAACGTGCAAGTGTGCTGTGGACAACATGGTTTATTCCTTAGAACAGAGGATTTTTCTAGTGTTGGAATTCCACCGCCCAGAACACACTGTTGTTGCAACAAGATGAAGTTTTCAACGAAGGTTTAATGTAACCAAAGGACCGAAAAGGAATACAATAAAGGATCTGTTTGAAAAATTTCAACGGACTGAGAACGTGACGGATGAACGTGTTGGAAAGGAAGGGCGACGGCGTACGGCAACCACAGAGGGCAACGCGCAGCTAGTGCAGCAAGTGATCCAACAGCGGCCTCGGGTTACCGTTCGCCATGTTGCAGCTGCAGTCCAAATGACGTCAACGTCCACGTATCGTCTCATGCGGCAGAGTTTACACCTCTATCCATACAAAATTCAAACGCGGCAACCCCTAAGTGCCACTGCCATTGCTGCACGAGACACATTCACGAACGATATAGTGCACAGGATTGATGACTGCGATATGCATGTGGGCAGCATTTGGTTTACTGACGAAGCTTATTTTTACCTGGACAGCTTCATCAATAAACAGAACTGGCGCATATGGGGAACCGAAAAGCCCCATGTTGTAGTCCCATCGTCCCTGCATCTTCAAAAAGTACTGGTCTGGGCCGCAATTTCTTCCAAAGGAATCATTGGCCCATTTTTCAGATCCGAAACAATTACTGCATTACGCTATCTGGACATTCTTCGCAAATTTGTGGCGGTACAAACAGCCTTAGACGACACTGCGAACACCGCGTGGTTTATGCAAGATGGTGCCCGGCCACATCGCACGGCCGACGTATTTAATTTCCGGGATGAATATTTCGATGATCGTGTGATTGCTTTGGGCTATCCGAAACATGCAGGAGGCGGCGTGGATTGGCCTCCCTATTCGTTAGACGTGAACCCCTGTGGCTTCTTTCTGTGGGGACACTTGAAAGACCAGGTGTACCGCCAGAATCCAGAAACAATTGAACAGCTGAAGCAGTACATCTCATCTGCATGTGAAGCCATTCCGCCAGACACGTTGTCAAAGGTTTCGGGTAATTTCATTTAGAGACTAGGCCATATTATTGCTACGCATGGTGGATATGTGGAAAATATCGTACTATAGAGTTTCCCAGATCACAGCGCTTAGCCTTGTTGACAATTGTGACTACTGTAATTTCGAAAGTTTGTCTGCCTCAAAATGTACTGTTGTCCCAATCATATTGCAACAAACGGTGTATTTCTATCGCTGCGTGTTTAGTTTGTATTGCCGTTTCAAATATACCGGTCATTTTTGAAACACCCTGTATGTTAAAACAGTAATTGGCTCGAAAGAGCATGTCCAGACTCTCCTGGATAATGATGCCATTGAAACAGAGGATGACACGCGTAAAGCTGAAATACTAAACACCTTTTTCCAAAACTGTTTCACAGAGGAAGACCGCACTGCAGTTTCTTCTCTAAATACTCGAACAAACGAAAGAATGGCTGACATCGAAATACGTGTCCAAAGAATAGAAAAAGCAACTGGAATCACTCAACAGCAGAAAGTCCACTGGACTTGACGGGAGACCAGTTCGATTCTACACAGAGTACGCGAAAGAACTTGCCCCCTTCTAACAGCCATGTTCCCTAAGTCTCTAGAGGAATGGAAAGTTCCAAATGATTGGAAAAGAGCACAGGTAGTCCCAGTCTTCAAGAAGAGTCGTCGAGCAGGTGCGCAAAGCTATAGACCTATATCTCTGACGTCGATCTGTTGTAGAATTTTAGAACATGTTTTTTGCTCGAGTATCATGTCGTTTTTGGAAACCCAGAATCTACCCTGTAGGAATCAACATGGATTCCGGAAACAGCGATCGTGAGAGACCCAACTCGCTTTATTTGTTCATAAGACCCAGAAAATATTAAATACAGGCTCCCAGGTAGATGTTATTTTCCTTGACTTCCGGAAGGCGTTCGATACAGTTCCGCACTGTCGCCTGATAAACAAAGTAAGAGCCTACGGAATATCAGACCAGCTGTGTGGTTGGATTGAAGAGTTTTTAGCAAACAGAAATCAGCATGTTATCAATGAAGAGACGTCTACAGACGTTAAAGTAATCTCTGGCGCGCCACAGGGGAGTGTTATGGGGCCATTGCTTTTCACAATATATATAAATAACCTAATAGATAGTGTCGGAAGTTCCATGGTGATGCTGATGATGCTGTAGTATACAGAGAAGTTGCAACATTAGAAAATTGTAGCGAAATGCAGGAAGATCTGCAGCGGCTAGGCACTTGGTGCAGGGAGTGGCAACAGAACCTTAACGTGGACAAATGTAATGTATTGTGAACTCAAGTGGCAGATTCTGCAAGAGAGGCGCTTTGCATCGCGGCATAGCTTGCTCGTCAGGTTTCGAGAGGATGCGTTTCTGGATGAGATATCGAATATATTGCTTCCTCCTACTTACACCTTTCGAGGGAATCACGAATCTAAAATTAGAGATCCGAGCGCGCACGGAGGCTTTAAGACAGTCGTTCTTCCCGCGAACCATACTCGACTGGAACAGAAAAGGGAGGTAATGACAGTGACACGTAAAGTGCCCTCCACCACACACCGTTGAGTGGCTTGCGGAGTATAAATGTAGATGTATAGACTTCGACTGCCTTCATCCTTTCAGGAGCTGTTTCAGCAATCCCTTCTTCAGGTTCAAGTCCCCCCCCCCCCCCCCGCCCTCCGCCGGAAGCTGGACCCTTGGTGGACTGTGGACTCCTGAAATTGCTGCAGCCATACAAGACCGCGACCGTGCTCTTCAACACTTCAAGCGGCACCCTTCTACTGCTCTACTTCCGGTCTTTAAAGGACTCTGCACCTGGGCCCGCTACCTAATCAAATTTCAGAAACTGATTTGCTGGGAGCAATATGTAGCTGCTATAGGACCCCACACCCCCTCTTTACAAGTCTGGCCGAAGCCGGTGAATTTTTTGCCACTGTCTCCCACTGGAGTTACAAGAATTTCCATGCATGATGTTGCCCTTACCAATCCGGACTTCGTGGCAGGAAATTTCGCTCTACACTTTTCTGAACCTTCGGCATTGGTTCAGTATCCGTCCACATTCCTTCTCCTGAAGAGCGTTCAGAACTACTACCTTTGTCTTTTGTTCCTTGCTGGTCAGAACCATATAATGCCCCATTCAGCGAATGGGAATTTGCCAGCGCTCTCGCCCTTTGTCCTGACATGAGTCCTGGACCGGATGCTCCAACACTTATTGGTAGTTGGCCATTATCGTATACTAACCCTCTTCAACCGTCTGTGGAGTGTGGGGGTATTTCCTACCCAATGGCAGGAAAGCATTGTTGTTCCGGTGTTGAAACCAGAAAAGCCGCCTCTTCAGTTGAATACCTACCGTCCAATTAGCCTTAATAATACCCTCTGCAAGTTCCTTGAATGCATGGTGAGTTGGCAGCTTGAATCCTGTGACCTTTTGTCATCGACTCAGTGGTTTTTGCTGTGATCGCTCTATGGTTGATAAAGTGGTACACCTGAAGTCTGCTATGTGGTCAGCTTTTGCCCATCAGCAATCTTTGATCTGCATGAAGTCTGGCGCCACCACATACTCACCACCCTTCACGAATGGGGCCTTCGTGGCACTTTGCAAGTTTTCATCCATAACTTCCTTGTGTCTCACTCTTTTCAGGTCAAAGTTGGCTCCTTCTACAGCTCTTTCCATGGGCAAGTTTCACAGGGTTCTGTGCTGAGCGTCCCTCTCTTTCTCATAGCCATTAATGGTCTGGTGGTAGCTGTTGGTCCCACTTTTGGTATGCTGACGATATTTGTATCTACCTCACCTCCTCCATAATGGACGCTGCAGAAGGCCATCTACAGGGGCAATCTGTCGGGCACACTCATATGCTCTCTCTCATGGCTTTCAGTTTTCGGTGGCCAAGACTTGTCATGCATTTATGCCGTCGCCATACAGTCCATCCCCATCCAGAACTGCTCCTCGATGGCCAGCCCCTCGAGGTGGTGGACACACATCGCTTCTTGGGTCTGGTCTTCAATGCCCAGTTGACATGGCTCCCTCATGTTCGCCAGCTGAAGATGATGCGCAGTTCCCTTCTCACTTTTGTTGGAGTCTGTGCAATACCACCTGGGGCACAGACTGCTGTGTTCTCCTGCGATTGTATCAAGTGTTGGTCCAGTCTCGTTCAGACTATGGAAGTCCTGTCAATGGTTCTGCGTCGCCTTCGACACTATAGACACTAGACCCCATCCACCACTATGGGGTCTGACTTGAGCTTGTTGTCTTCCGGACTAGCCCCGTACTTAGCCTTCGTGATTCCACCACTGCACTAGCAACAGCTGATATATTATTTGCTCTGCATTTCTTGCAACCCAGACATGGAGATCACACTGCCGCAGCAGTGGCCACAATGTGGGCTTACCATGGCTGTCCGCATTCAGTCGCTCTTTTCTGAGCTCCAGCAATTACCTTTACCACGTCTCTTCTCTGCTCACGCATGTACCCCTCTCGTCCGTAACTCTGTCTTCATCTCTCAATCGATTCTGTCCCTCAGACGGCTATTCGACACCAGTTCTCCTGTCTCCTCAGTTATTTTCAGGGTTCAGAAGTGATATATACTGATGGCTCCATGGTTGAGAGTTGCACTAGTTTTGCTTACAGCCATGCACGATACAGGGAACTTCGTTCTTACCAGATAACTGTAGTGGTTTTACTGCAGAATTGGTTGCCATCTTGCGTGCACTGGACCATATCCGCTCCTACTCAGGACTATCCTTCACTATCTATAGCGACTCAATGAGCAGTTTGCCCGCTATCAGCCGATGTTTCCCTCGCCACCCATTGGTCATCGCTATCCAGGACTCCCTTTCTCTCCTTGCTGAATGTGGATGCTACGTGGTTTTCATTTGGACCCAGACCATGTTGGGGTCCAGACAGTGAACTTGCCAATTGACTGGCTAAATTAGCTACTACCAGACCATCTCTTGCTATTGGTATTCCGGAAATAGACCTTTGATCGGCATTACGTCGTTAGGTTTTGGGCCTTTGGGATGCAGAATGGATTGCTCTTCCTTAGCCAAACAAGCTCAGAGCAATTAAGGATTCTACAACTCTGTGGCGGTCCTCCTTCTGGGCATCTCATAAGGCCTCTGTTGTCCTTGCTGGCTTTGCATCAGCTATACTTCACTGACTCACGGTTATCTCCTCCGTCGTGAGGGCCCCCTCTCTGTCGTTGAGGTTGACGGTGCCTAACATCTTGTTGGACTGCCCCAATGTAGCCACCCTGCAATGGACTTTAGCCTTCTTTACACGCTACCCCTGGTGTTGTTGACCATGCCTGAGCGGCGGATCTTGTTTGTTTTATTCGTGGCTGGGGTTTTTTATCAATTTACTTATGGGAGGGACCTTCCACTCTATCAGTGAGTGGGGGTGGGGGGGGATGACGGGCCCACTTGCTCCCTCCTTCGTCCCAAGTGGATTGGCTTCAAGTGGGCTTGGTGTTTCCCCCCAGCCCTATGCCTTCCCACTCCTTTTGTTACAGGTTCTGTTACTTCTTGAGCATGTCTCTTGTCTCCTGTGCTTCTTCGTTCCCGCCCCTGTCATTAGCCACTTTCTTTCCCTCACATCTTCTTCCATCCTTTTCCATCTGTCCCTTAGTTCTAATTTTATGGGCTTTGTAGTTGCCTCTCCTAACGTGGGATTTTATCGGTTTTAGGTCTAAGGTCGGAGGAATCAATGACCTCATAGTTAGGTTGGTTGGGTGTAGAAGGGACCAATCTCTGACGCAGAGTGTCTTCCCCAAGAGCTGGAACGCCTCAAAACTGTATTCGGAAAAACGGGTACTCGGAATGGCAGATCAGACGCGTTCTCTGCCTCACATCTACAGTACAGTGTGCAGAGATGAAAGAAGTCATGGAGAAAGACATAGCCACTGCCTATATACCGTATACTGGCACACTATTGGGAACGTAGGACGAATATTGAGGAAACACAGAGTAGGTACTGTCTTTGCCCACCAAATAAAAGCATTATGTGGAAGTGTCAAAGGCGATCTCGGTTTGCATCTATTCGATTCCATGTCAATGTGGGAGGACATACATTGGACGCACAGTGCGCACCATTCAAGATTGTGGCCGAGGACATCAGAGGCACACTCGACTTGGGTACCCCAGCAAGTCAGCGGTCGCAGAGCACTGTCTGTGCGAAAATCACGAAATGGACTACCTATATACCTGGGGCCTGGCACAGACATCCAAATACTGGGATAGTGTCGTTAGAGAGGCTATCGAAATTCGTACCAGGGATGGATTCAAACGAGAGTGCGGCTACAACCTCAGGGCGTGGGAATCAGCATTGAGTCTAATTAAAAAGACTCACAGCAAAGGCAACATATGGGTGACTAGGGCGGACGAGGCAATTACACCAAAGCCACAACAGACGCCATCGCCAGCATCTCACCGACAGGCAACTCGTGGGTGTGGACCGCCAGCAGAACGCCTCACGAAGGGTGGGGATTTAAGATGACCGCCAGCCCTCAGGTGCTCAGTTTATCAGCGCACCTGACGATGGCAACATGTCTGATCACCGAAATATTGTGCCCATTGGACACTATGGACCATCAGCACACCTGTGATCTGTTAGAGCAGCATAATCCCTTTTTTTCAAATGGTGTTCTAAGGCCAATTTTCTGTGTTTCTTGTAGTGATTTAACTTGTATGGTTTCTTGCATATTGTTAGCAAGGTGAGCTAGAGCATTAGCAAATCCCAAGCAGTGTAACTTACTTTGTTGCACATCCAATTCCTATTTTCTTTTATCTTTGTACCATTGACCCTTAACATAACCCCCTGCAGGTCCGGGGGCTAGCATAGGCCCGAGGTATCCATTCCTGTTGTATGAGGAGACTGAACGTTTTGGCCTTTGTGACAGGCAACTGCCGAGTTTGACCTCCATTCTTCGAAATTTTCGAGAAGATCTAGCCAATTGGGGAATGGCGCCTTACAAGGTGCATTGTGTCCATCGTGCAGTGAGATCTTTTTCTTGTCATCACATTGCAGTCCTCCTCATTCCCCATCTCTTGGGCGAGGTCACCTTCCTGGGTTCGTTTTCCACCATGCACTATGCAGTGTCGATTTCTGTGTCGATAATGACCATGGACTTCTTTGCACCTGATACACACCACTGTCGCCAGTCCATTGTAATGGGGCCGCCATGTACCCTGTTGGTTGCAGCCCCCTGACCACACACAGGGATCGCTATGCTGACGACTGCATCGTTAACTCCCCATGTGTGCCAAGTGGTATATGCCCACCCCTCTGGGGCATCAGGAGTCCCAGCAATGGCCATCCTGCCAGGTGGCCTTCCACCATGGACTTCTTTGCACCTGATTTCCAGCACGGTAGCCAGTCCATTGTGGTGGGGCCGGCATGTACCCTTCTGATTGTAGCCCCCTGACCACACCGTCGGTGAGCTTACAGCGGCAATGCCGCGCCCATCCGTGAAGCACCTCATAACCTTTAAGTGGCGCCATGCCAGTGTCTGCTACCTTATCAATCAATGGAAGGAGGAGTGTTGAGAGAGATACATCTCCACCATTGGGGGCGACACGTCTTCTGCTCAAGTCTGGGCAAAGATCAAACGTCTTTTTTGGTACCAGGCCCCAACAGCTGTACCCCATGATACCATAAATTACCGACGCATATGCGATTACTTAGGACTTCGCTCTATCCTCTGCGTCGGAGAATTAACCCACAGTCTTTCGCATACTCAAACAGAGGCTGGAAGGGAACGTCTTCTCATTCACTACATGCTGCAGTGAATCCTGTAACGTCTCATTTACAGTGTGGAAGCTCCTCAGTGTCCTTGCACGTTGCCCTGACACAGCTTCTGGGCATGATCGCATCCACTGCCAGATGATTAACCATCTCTCATCTGACTACAAGCGACATCTTCTCATCATCTTCAACCAGATCAGATGCTATGGCGTCTTTACATCGCCATGGCGGGAGAGCACCATCTATCTGGCGCTCAAAACCAGTTAACACCTGCTTGATGTGGATAGCTATCTGCCCATCAGCCTCACCAACGAAATTTGTAAGCTGCTGGAATATATGGTATTTCCACAGTTGGGTTGGATCTTTGAGCCACGTGGCTTGGTGGCTCCATGTTACGGTGGCTTCCCCAAGGGTCGTTCTACCACTGATAATCTTTTGTCCGTAGTGTCTGTTATCTAAACAGCCTTTTCAGACAGCAGCACCTGATTACTGTCTTTTTGATTTATGTAAAGCATACGACACGACTTGGTGACATCATATCCTTGCCACATTGTATGAGTGGGGTTTCCAGAGACCACTCACGATTTTTATCCGAAACTTCCTGTCGCTCAGTACTTTCCATGTCCATGTCGGTGCCCCCATAGTCCCCTCCCCTCTCCCTAAATAGGAGAATGGGGTCCCACAGGGCTCTGTATTGAGCGTATCCTGACGGCTTCTGCATTTCGTACTGCTGCTCTAGCACTGTTGTTGCTGAGCGGCGCCTCCAGGAAGCCATTCACAAGGCCCACTCATGGGCTCTAGCCTTCCTTTTCCAGTTTTCAGCCACAAAGTCTTGGCTCACGCACTTCTGTCGGCGTTGAACCGTTCATCCAGAACCCGGACTTTACGTTAATGACAATCCACTCACTTTAGCGGAGACATCAATTCCTAGGACTGGTTTTTGACCCTCGATTGACTTGGTTCCCTCATCTTCGTCAGCTTAATCAGAAGTGCTGGCAGCACCTCAGCGCCCTTCGTTGCCTGGGCAACACCAATTAGGGTGCAGATCACTCTGCGCTGCTGCAGCACTACAGAGCCCTTGTCTAATCCCGAATTGAGTGTGGGAGTGTGGTTTATGGTACAGCTGCGCCACCTGCATTACATTTCCTCGACCCTGTGCACGACTGTGGGGTTAGATTGGCGACAGCAGCTTTTAGGGCGAGTCCGGTGACAAGCATTATTGCGGAGGCTGGTGTCCCTCCACTCCAGGTCAGACGTGTGCAACTGCTCGTCAGATACGCAGCACACATATATAGTTCCCCTGAGCATCCAAATTACTGTCTCCTTTTTCCGCCCTCGGTAGTCCATTTCCCCCAATGGCGGCCCATGTCAGAGATAACGATTGCGGTTTGTGTGGTCCCTTCTCACTGAACTGAAGTCCTTTCTTTCACCACCTCTACTTGCCATCCGTTCTTGTATGCTGCGGCCGAAACTTCGTCTGGACATTTTGCATGGCCCTAAGGACGTTAACCCCCACCCCCAGGGTGGATACGTGCATATCGAGCATGGGACCCCAAGCTAGTGTGACCCCCTCCCCTCCCATTTCCTTTCCATTCCTTTTTCATCCCCTTTCCCATCCCCCATATTCCCCCCTCCTCACCTCCACTTCTTCCCTTCACTTTCTCCCCCATGGAAGTATGTTTAGGGCCTAGGTCTAGAGACAGATGCTTGAAACTGTAAAACAGTCTCTTCTTCGCTTTCTGTGCAGGCACGTATGTCCTTGTTGCAACCCTTGTTCATTCATGTACGAGCAGCCCTTAGCGACTCGTCATCTTATTTAAAACTATTTATGACGTCGCCTTTCCGGTTTAGATTTTTTAAAATTGTAACTTGTAAGTACTGCATTTCTTTCCAATCAGTACAAACTTTCATTTTATTAATATTTGTGACCGAGGGCTTATTTGTTCTAATATATCGTCTCTGTCCTTCCTTTGTCGTTCTCTTTTCCTCACATCTTCTCTTTCCCTCTTCTCTGCTGCAGAGTTTCAGATATCTCTTCTTTCATTTCATTTTCTTTGTCCCTCCCTTTCTCTTTTTCCCTCCCTGTGTGTGGCTGAAGGCTGACCCGTGCATTCCCACGCACAGCCGGAGATGGGATAACACGTAATTAGCCGCCTCGGGTAGACAGGTAGGACACGCACGTACCATCTGGTAACGGCCTGGCCCAGAGAGGGGTGATCACCCGAGCTGGTACCTTCCGAAAGTCCCGATTGGTTCCTCTGTCCATTTCTTGGCAGGTGTGACCTGAGGTGTGAACAATCACCTAAGGTGGGAATGCCCTCAGAGAGGGCCCCCACAAGGAAGGAGCGCGCCATCGGAGACGCCAGTAATCATGGGGGATACATCCGCAATGGTTCCCTCATCATCTACTATGTCTGCTCACAAGCGAAAGTTAAATGAGTCTCAGCCACGAACATTTCTTCCATCAGTGCCACAGTTCCTTGTCTTATCTCGGTTGGACGAAGGTCAAGTCTTCTCCACAGTCAACCCTTTCATTATTCAGAAAGGTGTCGACGCAACTGCAGGTCCTATAAAGTCTTGTTCCTGATTATGAAATGGCACCTTGTTGTTAGAAACAGTCAGTGCCCTCCAGGGACAAATATTGCTGCATACTTCACTGCTACAAACATTCAATGTCCAGGTGGAAGCGCACCGCACTTAAAAAATTCCTCACGTGGGGTGGTTTATACACGCTCCCTCTACGGATTGTCGGAATAGGAAATTCAAAGCCACCTGTCCGACCACCGCATAGCGGCTGTTCGAGTCATGAAAAGGGTTGACAAGGACTGTCAAATGCCAAGAAAGTACGGGTTGGAACCGAGTTAAACTTCCATCGAACATAAAAGCGGGCTATGAGATAATTTCCGTTCGCCCTTACATCCCAAACCATACGCGTTGCTATCGGCGTCAGTGGTTTAATCATACCAGCTAGTTATGTTCCAATCCGGCCAAATGCGTTACGTGTGGCACCCATGAGGGTGTTTGTCCACCTCCATCCCCTCGTTGCATCAACTGTATGGGTGATCACGCTGCTTCCTCTAGAGATTGCCCTATTTTCAAAGACGAGCGGATCACTCAGGAAATCAGAGTGAAGGAATAGGTGTCGAGCTTTGCTACTCGAAAGTTATTCGCCAACTGTGGCTCACACAGGTAAATACAGCGCTGTCCTTGCCGCTCCTTGGCCTACAAAGAAGACAGCCACACACTTGTGATCTCACCTTTAGTGCCAAGGTAGCCCATTCAACCTCCCCACTGTCACCTGCTCTCCCTATGTCTCACCCTTCATTGGGTTCAGCTAAAACACGAGCCCCAAAATCAGACACCAGGACTTAAAAAAGAGGCTACTTGTGAAGTTTTTTTATGTACCCTGACTCAACAACTATAGACTCCTCACTCACCTCAACGTCCTGTATCCAAGAAAGCTAATAGGAAACCCAGTTCCTCTCCGTCTCTCTCACGGCATGTTTCATTTACCACACCACCTGGTGGTTATCACCCATGGCCATCTTCTGTGTCGCCAAGGCACACTGTTGGTGGCCGATCAATCGGCCGATTGCTGGTGGCAGGAGCTGCTACCGAAAAACCTATGGATCAGGATCTTCTGCTTTCGGCAGAATGCTGTTCCACACTCTCGGCCGCCGGCTCTGAGCAATCGTGGAGTTGAGGGCAACCTTGGCCACATTCCTCCATTTTCTGTCCACCCTATGTCCATTATCCATTAGAATATCCGCAGCATTCGAGCCAATCTGGATGAATTGCTGATTCTCTTACGATCCTACTCGCCGGTCGTCATTTGTCTTCAGGAAACAAAGCTGCGTCCCCACTGCCGCTTTGTTTCCCCCATTTTCAGTGAGTCCGATTTGATCTCCCCTCTGTTGATGCCACTCCAGCACATGGAGGACTCGTGATACTTCTCCATGATACTGTCCATTATCACCCAATTCCCTTAAACAATTCCTTCCTAGCTGTTGCTGTCCGTCTTTCCCTTTCTGGATACACATTCTCTCTTTGTACTGTATACATTCCATCATCCACACCAATGGCAAGACCTAATCTCCTTCATCTGGGTCAGCTTCCGCTCCCCTATTTGCTGGTTGGGGACTTCAATGCGCACCACCCATTTTGGGGAAATTCGCGTCCTTGTCCATGTGTCTCACTATTAAGACATCGTCCACCAAGCGGATCTTGTTTGCCTCAGCACTTGGGACCCTAAATTTTTGTCTGTCTCCACGACAAATTTCTCTCATTAGGACCTTTCGGTCGGTACTGTTCCGCTAGCGCTCGAGTGGCCACTTTCCATGTGTCCTTAGATTGCAGCCTCAACTGCCATCTATGCGCCCGAGCTGCTGGAAGTTTGCCCAAGCCGATTAGACACTTTTCTCATCTCTAGCGACATTCAGCGACCGTCACTTTTCTAGCGTCGACGATGAGGTCACTCATATTTCAGAAGTTATTCTTACAGCTGTGGAACGTTCAATAACCCGTACCTCCAATTTCCCAGCACCCTCCAGTTCCTTGGTGGGACGAGGGGTGCCGTGCCGCAATACGTGAGTGCTGGGACTTCTTTACTAGCTCATTTAACAACTTCACTCCCTCCTCGGAAGTTTGGAGTCGGATTCGACTGTTATCTGGGGCGCCTAGTTTCTTTGCCCGGTCTCTGGGCTCAGTATCTTAGTGGACCCCATCGCAATTTCTAACTCAATGGGTCAACACTTTGATGAGATTTCAAGCTCTTAAAATTACGCGCCAGCTTTTCTCCTGAAGAAACGTGCAGCGGAAGTGCGACCTCTTCCTTTCTCCTCTCAAAATCGCGAAAGCTATAATACTGTTTTCCCCATGCGGGAACTCCAACACGCACTCTCTTCTTCTCGCCCTGCCGGCCCAGGACCGGATGGTATCCATATCCAAATGTTGTTGCATTTATCACACCATAGTCTGCGCTACCTCCTTCGCCTTTATGATCGAATTTGGACCGACAGTATTTTCCCCAGAAGATGTCGGGAAGCTATCGTCGTTCCTCTACTGAAACCTGTAAAGGACAAACATCTCCCCTCTAGCTATCGCCACTATTCTCTCACGAGTAGTGTATGTAAGGTTTTGGAGCGTATGGTTAATAGCCGTTTAGCCTGGTGGCTGGAGTCCCTAAGTCTTTTAACACCTGCCCATTGCGGTTTCCGAAAGCATCGTTCTGCCTTTGACCATCTTGTTGCTCTCTCCTCGTACATCATGAACATTTTTCTCAGGAACCGCCCAATAGTAGCAATATTTTTTGATCTGGAGAGAGCATAAGATACCTGTTGGAGGACAGGCATCCTCCGCACACTGTTCTCTTGGGGCTTTCGAGGTCGGCTGCCCCTTTTTCTTCGTGAATTTATGGCAGAGCGCACATTTATAGTGCGGGTGAACACCACTCTCTCCAGTACTTTCTCCCAAGAAAACGGCGTAACCCAGGGCTCCGTGCTTAGTGTTGTACTGTTTGCCATTGCAACAAATCCAATTATGGACTGTCTCCTTCCCGATGTCTCGGACTCTCTCTTTGTGGACGATTTTGCGATCTACTACAGCTCTTAACGGAGCAGCCTTCTTGAACGACGTCTTCAAGGATGTCTCGATCGCCTCCACTCTTGGAGCATCGAAACCGGCTTTTGCTTTTTCCCAGTAAGACCGTTTGTATTCATTTTTGGCGTAGCACGGAGTTCCTTCCGCCTTCTTTACAACTAGGCCCTGTCAACCTTCCGTTCACAGACGTCGCTAAATTCTTAGGTCTTATGTTTGACAGAAAGCTGTGCTGGTCCTCCCACGTTTTCTATCTTTCAGCTCGCTGTCTGCGATCCCTCAAGACCCTCCGTGTCCTGAATGGCACCTCCTGGAGAGCGGACAGAGTGGTCCTTCACCGCCCTGATCGCACTTCAGTGCGTTAGAAATTGGACTATGGAAGCACAGTTTAATCCTGTGCTCGACCGTCTATTCTTCGGCGTCTCGGCTGTGTCCACCACCAAGGATTACGTTCTAGCTAGCCATCTGTCTTCTATGCCTGCTAATCCGGCCCATGACTTTTTTTTTTTTTCGATGCCTCCTTGGGTTTAGGGTATGCAGGTCGTCCTTCCTCCTATTACCACCGGTAGTCGGCTACCGTCAACTGCTACGTTCTCTTTCCTAAAACTTCCTTGACAACTTCGTTCCTCTGGATCCCAGGGTATGATGGTGTCTGTGGAAACGAGGCGGCCGATATAGCGGCCAAGGCTGCAATCTCTATTCTTCAGCCTGCTGTTCGCATGGTTCCCTTCGAGGGTCTACAGAGTGTTTTATGTCGTCGTGTTGCTCTTTTATGGCACGCACATTGGTCGACACTTCCCAATAATAAATTGCGGGACGTGAAAGCTCTTCCTTGTGCTTGGACCTTTTCCTCCCGAACTCGTCAAAGGGAGGAGGTAATTTTAACGAGACTCTGGACAGGGCGCTGTCTTTTTAGCCATCGACATCTTTTAAGCTGCGATCCTCCCCCGCTTTGTCTCCACTGCTCTCAACTGTGGACAGTGAGACACCTTTTAATTGAGTGCCCCTATTTTACTCAGTTACGCGCCGGTCTACAGCCGTCGCCTGATATATCTTCCATTTTAGCAGATGACATCCGCTCAGCCGATCGCGTTCTCGAGTTTTAGTGTCAGTGAGATGATGTCAGTCATTTGAAGTTCTTCTGGGGGATAAACAACCCCCTTCTATAGTGATTTTTTAAGCTTTCCTTCAATTTTTAGTTTCTCCAATTTTTGGAGTTTCGCTCCCATGGCTGCTGGTTTCCTAAGTCACCGACTGGGCGCTAATGACCGTAGTCGTTTTGCGCCCTACAATCATAACAAAAAAACCGGCTGCTCTCCGCTGTTATTTCCTCTCGATTCTTGACATGTTCTGGGGCTTGAAGTGGTTTACACCAACGGCTCAATGGCTGATGGTCACGTAGGTTTAGCATATGTTCATGGAGGACATGTTGAGCAGCACTCCTTGACAGTTGGCTGCAGTGTTTTCAATGCAAAGCTGGCGGCCATACCTCGTGCTCTTGAGTACATCCACTCCTGTCCTGGCGAGTCATTTCTCCTATATACTGACTCACTGAGCAGCCTACAAGCTATCGACCAGTGTTACCCTCATCCCCCTGTGGTAGCGTCCATTCAGGAGTCCATCTATGTCCTGGAACTGGCCTGCCACCCCGTGGTGTTTCTGTGGACCCCAGGACACGTCAGAATCCGCGGCAAGGAACTTGCCGACAGGCTGGCCAAACAGGCGAAGTGGAAACCGCTTCTAGAGATGGGCATCTCTGAAGCTGACTTGCATTGTCTTACACTGCAGAGTTTTCCAGCTTTGGAGACGGAATGGCATAACAGCACCCACTTCAAACTGCGTTTCATTAAGGAGACTATGAATGTGTGGAATTCTTCCATGCAGGTCTCTCGCAGGGAATCAGTTGTCTTCTGCCGGCTTTGCATTGGCCATATGTGGCTAACGCATGGTTACCTAATCCATCGCGCTGTGGCTCCCAAATGTCGTCCACCTCTATCTGGACTGCCCACTTTTAGCCGCACTGTGGCAGACTTTTAACTTTCCCAGCACCCTGCTTTCACTATCATAAGCACATCACACACATCAATGCCCGATGCAGGATTCGAACCTGTACAGGGACATTAAGAAGGTTGGCTGGAAGTCTGAATTAGTCATTCCTTCTACTCAGTGTGTGTTGGCTCTGTTGTTGTTGTTGTTGTTGTCGTCGTCGTCGTCGTCGTTGTCGTTGTGATCTTCAGTCCTGAGACTGGTTTGATACAGCTCTCCATGCTACTCTACCCTGTGCAAGCTTCATCTCACAGTACTTACTGCAACCGACATCCTTCTGAATCTGCTTAGTGTATTCATCTCTTGGTCTCCCACTACGATTTTTACCCTCCACACTGCCCTCCAATGCTAAATTTGTGATCCCTTGATGCCTCAGAACATGTTCTACCAACCGGTCACTACTTCTAGTCAAGCTGTGCCACGAACTCTTCTCCCCAATTCTATTGAATACCTCCTCATTAGAAGGGTACACCACATAACTAATCTTTAGCATTCTTCTGTAGCACCACATTTCAAAAGCTTCTATTTTCTTCTTGTCCAATTTATTTATGGTCCATATTTCACTTCCATACATGGCTACACTCCATACAAATGCTTTCAGAAACGACTTCCTGACACTTATATGTATACTCGATGTTAACAAATTTCTCTTTCTTCAGAAACGCTTTCCTTGCCATTGCCAGTCTACATTTTAGATCTTCTCTACTTCAACCATCATCAGTTATTTTGCTCCCCAAATAGCAAAACTCTTTTACTACTTTAAGTGTGTCATTTCCCAATCTAATTCCTTTAGCATCACCCTATTTTATTCGGCTACATTCCATTATCCTCGTTTTGCTTTTGTTGATGTTCATCTTATACCCTCCTTTCAAGACACTGTCCATTCCCTTCAACTGCTCTTCCAAGTCGTTTGCTGTCTCTGACAGAATTACAATGTCATCGGGAACCACAAAATTTTTATGTCTTCTCCATGGATTTTAATACCTACTCCGAATTTTTCTTTTGTTTCTTTACTGCTTGCCCAATATACAGATTGAATAACATCGGGGTGAGGCTAATACCCTGTCTCACTCCCTTCACAACCACTGATTCCCTTTCATGCCCCTCGGCTCTTGTAAGTGCCATCTGGTTTCTGTACAAATTGTAAATAGCCTTTTGCTCCCTGTATTTTACCCCGGCCACCTTTAGAATTTGAAGAGAGTATTCCAGCCATCATAGTGAAAAGCTTTCTCTAAGTGTATAAATGCTCTGTTAGCACTTCTTTAATGGGGTATCAGGAATCAGTATGTCAGTGCAATGGCGAAAAGTTCAGAAAATGTTGAAATGTGTGAATTCCTAAGGCACCAAATTGCTGAGGTCATAGACCCCATCGATTCCTAGACTTACGCACTTCTTAAAGTAACTGATGGTAAGAACCACACACCCACCCATGCCCGAGGGAGGACTCGAACCTCCAGCGGGAGGGGCCGCGCAATCAGTCACATGACTCCTTAAACCGCGCGTCCACTCGGCGCGGCGGCGTGTGTCTGACTCTTCCGCATGGGAGAGTGTATCCAATCCCTCTTTAGTTAGCTTAATTTTAGAGAGAGTTGATCTTACTGTTATTCAAAGCTCGTTTCTTTTCAAAAGCTATTTTGTAGGCGCTGTTCTGTGTTCTATCTGTTACAGAAGGTGGTTTTGAGTGATGGGAAGTGCACATTATTTAACAAGTGTCACCAGCAGTCCTGACAATTATTGCGTAATGTACCCAGGTAGATCTAGAAGCTGAGGCCCTGGTGTTCAAGGAAGGCATATTGTAACGAGTTAATAAAGCTGAGTTTCGTGATAGCTAATTTGCTAAAGCTGAAATCAGTGTTCGTCTCAAAGTACATTGTCATTGTAACCAGTCTGTTTAATTACGTCATTGAGGCTGTAGATAAAATGGATTGCATCTGCACAAGGTCTGTCTTGCCACAGCATCGGTGGTTTCATGCCAAAGGCACTGGTATTCCAAAAAATTAGTAAAACGCTGGTCTTTGGCACTATGCCAGCCAGAACCACGACAAAATCCTTTAGCTCGCATTTCAAATAAAATCACACATGACACTGTCAACGTCTGAAAATTAAATGACCATTCCAGCGAATTTAACTGCACAAGTGTTTCATCAGAGATTTAAAAAAGCTTAAACAAAAGAAATAAACACCTGGTTAAAGGCTTTATACTACGTATGCCTGAACTTAGTTACGCAGAAAATCTCGTAATTAAAATCTTTATAAGAGATATGCGAAACATGAAGACAAAATACTGTAGTAAACTACGGATGGAGGTACGGACACATAATAAAGAGAGAAATTGTCACGCGTCTGGGAATCATATAATGCATGTGGCAGGAAGACTCAAAGTTGCGTCTTATTGCTAGGACGATCTATTTGAAATAAGAGCCAACGGATTTTAATGCGGTGTATGGTGGAACAACAACAACAACAACAACAACAAAGACCCGTATAAGAGTTCCAATTCATCACTTCAAATAAGGAATTCACACCTGTGAATGTTGCAACTTCAGTTGACGGTGATAACAAGTTTAATTCGTATTTTTACATTTTTTATGTGGAGTGTGCTATAGTGAATTATCTGCAGATTGTGCCAGTTACCACTGCTTTAAGTGACTTATAGTTGCGATTAGACCCAACTTCCTTCACAAAAATGTGTCGAAGATATGTGACCACAGTTTCTGGCCGTCATGGCTGTTTGTAGAAGGTTTTACATAGATTCCTAGCTCATTTCTCTTCTTGAAGCTGCAATAACTTCTGTCGTGTGACAACCAGGTAGCTAGAAAATGACGAATGTGGCAAAATTAGCTAATAGCGAAATATCGTGCTCGTTTCAAAATTAAAAATAACCTACGCAGGACAACGACTTAAGAAACTATAACATGTTTGGAAATAAATCAGAGGACAGCTTAAACATTCAGCATATAGCATAAGAATGGCGTAAAAATTTGTATTGCTCTATATGGTACGCGGATAAGTCCATAATTGTCTTGCGTTAGTTTGCAGTTCTGTTATTGACTCTGCAGAAGGAAAGAAGTGAAGCTCAGGAGGTAGTTGGAGACGAACTTTTGTTTTCTACAGGGCATTTGAGACAGCTCTACAGTTAGCTAATTATCCCATTTCATTTTATTTAAACTACACTGAAAGCTGGCACGAGATTGGTAGTAAACACGCTAACCCCTTATTTTGCTCTCATTGTGAGACGGATGATGAACTGAATAATATGAGAAACCGAGAAAGTAGATAAACACAAGACGAAAGTCACAGGAGGATTTGGCCTTGTTTGTCTCCCCAAAGCCATTATTGCCAGAAAGCTTGCAGCTCTTGGCTGGCTGACAATGCGGTTCACTTTTAATAGCAATAAAGCAGTTCCTAAAAGCACCCCCTCCCGTATTTTCGGGATGCTGCTGCGTTATTTAGTTTCTCTCGTTGCAGAGGAAAAACTAAATTTTCTGTATTACCTTAATCACGCTGGGATTGCCGGTCGTGGTGTCCGAGCGGTTCTAGGACCTTCAGTCCGGAACAGCGCGAGTGCTACGGTCGCAGGTTCGAATCCTGCCTCGAGCATGGATGTGTGTGATGTCCTTAGGTTAGTTAGGTTTAAGTAGTTCTGAGTTCTAGGGGACTGATGACCTCTGATGTGAAGTCCCATGGTGCTCAGAGCCATTTGAACCATGGGGATTTGGTACGAGATCTCTGTTTATAGAATCGTGAGTCACGCACCCCCTTAGCCATACAAGAGGACTCGTTTCGAACCAGTAAGAAGTTATGAACTGCGCATGTAGTCAGGAGTGTTTAACCCAGACACAGTATCAAAGTGCAATGGCTTTCTGAATACCGTAAACCTGATAACTAAGATGCCAAAGCTGTTTTCACTAGAGGCGGCAGTTAAAAACGCGCTCTGGTACTGGTTGACGTCTAAAAGGGTCTGGCTTCAGCAAGAAAGATTTAACTGCGAAAGAATCATCCCTGACTATAATTCATGGAACTGGAATACTCCTGAACCGTTTGGCAGGAGAATAGTTCATTGTTGCAGCTCCTTAAACAAAGCACTGTTAAGAAAGACTCCTCTGCCTGATATTCACCCATTGCAACCAAAGTCATCGCAAATATATTCGTAGTTTGAATGTGCCATTTCGAAAAGAACAGTTCTAGGCCACCGTTTACATTCATGAAAAGGCTCGCACTGTTTGTCGAGCTTGTTACCTCATCGTGCTTTTCCGCGCAGCTTGCCGAGACGGAGGGGGAAATTCCAGCTTCTCTCGCAATCTGCCGCCGCAATGACAAGGGCACAGCGCCGGCTGCTCACCGACTTTCCCATTCGATAAACTTTACCGTCAGCCGTATACTTCAGTTGTCGGTGACACGCTTTCGTCGAACCTGTTGCACAACGATTGGTATTCACGGTCTCCAGTTTTATAGCGCTATACGATAAGCTCGTTCATTCGAAAAATGCGTATAGGGCCTGAAGATGGCTAAATGAATAGCCGAAACTGGTTGCGGTTGAAAGTAAATAAAATAACCTAAAGTATACGGCTGTATGTAAAGTTTATTGAACTGTCTCCCGGCCGTAATGAACCGATTTCGTTCAGATACGTGACGTATGCAGAACGTGGCTAGAAATTAAAGTGACGGAGGTGGGAGGTCCAGATGACCAAATGTTAAAAAAAAAATAGTATTTTTGGTGCGGGTCGGACGATGTATGTAGTACAGAACGGTAATCGTAGGGTTCGTATGTGAAACAATATTTTTCCTTTGAATTTTACATTACTTGCACTGCAAATAAACCAAAGTATAGATCCATATATTTGTCACTATTTTCATAAAAGGAGTGACAAGGGAAAACAGTGTACAATGTGGCATTGCAAGCACGCTTCCAGAAAAGGATTGTAAGGCGTACACGAGAACTCTGTATAAAAAACTGAATACTTTATTACTGTACAGTTACTGATTCACACTTGCTGAGGTGATACTCGCCGTAAAAACGAGGTAGCACAAATTTCCTCAGAATCTTGCCCACGTTGTGAACGCCTCATTTTAACGCCACACTGTTACTTTAAAGTTTCTGCAGCGAAGCAGACTCGGTTTACATTCATGAAAAGTTCTCTCACCGCACAGTTTGGCGCGTAACGTATCATTTCGCCAAATATTGGCGAGTATAGCTGGTAATGGGCAAAGATGGAGTATTCTCGGAATGTGATGTATTTCTGTCCCTCGGTGAGGTAAGAGCAGTTTTATAGCTTTTTGATCAAATTCTTTACCTTGCAATAAGAAAGACGTCACAGAGTTGCTGTACCAGAGTGCATCCTGTTTTTTTTTTAATGCTTAGCCATTTCAAGCTCGCACTTCTGTGCTTTTCCTTTCAGGCCAAGCCCTGCATACACCATGAATTTAGACGAAATTGGTGATGACGAGTAGGCGCCGTCTTACGCGCTTTGTTTGAAAAGTAACAAAGCACGCGCAGACGCAGCCAGCGCCGCCCTGCCGAGCCAGGTAACCGGAGCGATGACACGGATACTCTTTCATGTAAGGCAGAAAAAATGGCGCGTGTTCGAGACAGGCGCGATTTGTTGACGTACGGTAACGTATAAGGGGGCGCATGAGAGAGATGCACAAGTTGCATAAATGAGGTAGGTGCATCTCCGGCCAGGTACACAGGTTGTATTAAACCTGAAGCCTTCGAGCTGAGAACGGACAATCCTGGTGCTACAATTTTCTGCTTACCTGCAGCAGTGAACCGTAAATGTATTTAGCGTAGGTTCTTTAGATTTCTGAACTTTCCTGAAGCGTCTTCACATGTTTCCTCTTTTATATGCACCAGCTTGTTCAAGTGTTCTTTTATTCCGGCCTTTTTGTGCATTGCTCTTCGTGTCCCAGTAATCTTTTAAATGAATCGCATATATGAAGTCGTAGTTCTCTCATTGTACGTTTGAGCTGCAAAAAAATATCTACATAGAGATTTGATTGACATTTCAAACTAATGAATTCCATGAGCCCTTGCACGAGTGTTGCAAACGCTTCTCACGTACCGCTGGCTAGCGCTGCGTCGGACTCCTGTGTGGACCGCCTGCAGTCAAGTACCGATGGGTAACCAGCAGCCCGCTTGTAGACCGGTACACAGTCACGTGCCTCAGCACTGGTGTCGCCAGTCCTCGCACCAGTTGCTCTTACGACATATTCAAAAGCGCCTAAACTTGAAACTGCCTTTCTATTCCTTAAGTGTGATACTTGTTACACAGTTGTTTCATCAATGTAAAATGTGTCCTCAGTGAATGTTTTCTGGAAAATACAGTCTTCATTTAAATAAATGTGTATTAGCCTGTTGTCGGAGCGAATGACGTAGAGAGAGAGAGAGAGACAGACAGACAGACAGACAGACAGAGAGAGAGAGAGAGAGAGAGAGAGAGAGAGAGAGAGAGAGAGAGAGAGAGAGAGAGAGAGAGAGAGAGAGAAGTGCTCATTCTTGGGAAAAAGAAGACAGGAAAAACTACAGTGGAAAGATGAGAAAACTAATTTCAGTTCACACCAAAGAGGGGGGAAAAACAGGACACCGGAAGTGGAAACAACGAATACAGAGAAAGTAAACAAGAAATGCGATGAAATTTGTTTTAGCACCCTCCTAAGAGGCAAATAATAATAGTAATAAATCTAATACTAATATTAATAATTGTGTTCTACTGATAAAGTTACATTTGTACGCTTGGAAAATTTTAGCAGAATGCACGATGACCTTCATTGCCCGGTATTGCGATAGGTTGCTAACCCTAAAAATAATCAAATGTAATTAAATACTATGCTTATAGATAGTAAGAAAGACCCATTGATGTATGATTACCCTATAGCAGTATAGTAATTGGTAGTCAGATCGATTATGTATGTAAAGAGTTTACGAACGGAGCGATTTAAATTGGAACGACCACACAAAACTAATCGCAGATAACGCAGACGGTAGACAGTGATCGATGGGAAGCATCCTGAGGAATTGTAGTCCATACACGGAGACAGTCTGAATCCATCGGATCTAGTGTCACTTGTCTGACACTAATGGATTATGCAATCTCCGTTCAGGTACAGCCTCCGTAGCTTTTTGAGGGGAATCTTGTCCATGAGACTTTTTTACTCCAGGTAGATCAAGCGAATTACGGAAAAATTTCGAAGTGATCACTGGTTCAACATCATTGTAGGCGAACATTCGGACACTTACAACAACGAGAAATACTCCAAATGGCGGAGAACGTAGTAGGTAAAGACTTTCAGAGTACCTCACGAAAAGGAATTTCAGATGATGCTCAGCAACTTTGAAATTACTATCGTTCTCCACATAGAAAGCATAGCATATTCTGAATAAGAAACCTCCAACCATAGGCAGGTTTTTATAGAAGCTACAGAATCGGAACTGTGTAAAAAAACTTCTCGATGTGAAATAGCAATTTTATGAAAGAGATGAGGGCTTAAAGCATGAATATAAAATTAAAGTACAGTGCGTGCATACGGAACACGAAATGAGTCGTAGCACTGAAAGTACATTGAAAAATAAGAAACATGAAGCTAAAAGCATCCAGAATTAAGATAGTCCTGAGGTGCTGAAGGTTGTGGCTACTCAGATGGTTTGATATTTTTATTTCTCAATCTTTGTCGAAGTAATTTCTATCATTATTTTTATTGAATTGAATAGATTTATTTCTAATCCATGGCCATTAGCTTTTCGGAAGTTTCGACACCAGCGAATGACTGTGGATGCGAACGTCTGTTAGTAATGGAAAGAGGACAACAGAATGCAGAAATTAGCCTGCTACGTAGGATAATAATGTTGTAGCCAGTTAGTTTCGTCTTGTTAATTTAGAAAAATTTCACCACTTGCGTGTCTTGATTCGTCAGAGATAAAATGTGATTCTTTATCAATCCGGAACCCTTACCAGGTAGGACTGGTGGAAGAGGTAGAGAAGATTCGACGAAGAGCAGCGCGTCTCGTCAGAGGACCGTTTGGTCTGTGCAACAGCGTTACAGAGATGCACAGCCAACTCCGTTGGCAGACGACACGAGAGAGGCGCTGTGCACCACTACTGAAATTTCGGGAGCGTACTTTCCAAGAATAGTCGGACATCACTTCCTTCTACATACGTGTCGCGAAATGACTACGACGAGGTAATTCGAGACCTTGGAGCTAATACACAGGCCATTAGGGGCAGTCAGTGTGCCACAAGTAAAATCTGCCACACACCGTCAGACGGCTGAAGTAGGTGTAGACGTACATTTCCCAAAGTAAAAGTCGTGCGAAAGGAGTCGAAAATGGACTGCCAAATGACAACATTCCAATCGTGCGCATTTCCCTGAGGATCGTGAAGGTTCTATATAGTAGAAAGAGGGCTGCGTTGATGCTTCGTTACCTAGAGTAGTTTCCAAAGTAATGGACGTAACGGTTGATTATGCAATTCTTCCCCCTCGTTCCCGTTTCTTTAAAGATTTCCGCTGTTTTCTTAGCTCTTTACTGAAATTATTGAAGGCCTTGTAATTTCGCCTTTACACTTACCAGGAAATGTAAATTTTTGTCATCAAATGCGTTTCGTTTTATTGAAACAAAACTCCATCACTGATCTGTAATGAAACAGATTTAGAATTTTACTCGTCTAGAAAGTTGGGACTTGGGTTACTTTGTCCTGTTTCCGCTCACACCGGGGAACAAGACGAATTTCACATAAAAAATGAACAATTCTATGAAGCAGTGCCGGATGAGCAGGACATAAACAAACGAAGCAGTACTACAGAAACGTGCTGGCAGACGCTGTTTCGTGATACAAGCGAAAATGGGACACGAAATACCGTAAATAAAATACACACGTTTCGTAACGAACACTTTTCAGACACCGAAAGCGAGCCAGATAGTAAACGCGTCGTTTTAGATTTCATTTCAATAAAAGAACGAGCGAGGTGCCGCAGTGGTTAGCGCGCTGGATTCGTATTCTGGAGGACAACGGTTCAAAGCCGCGTCCGACCATCCTGATTTAGGTTTTCCGCGATTTCCATAAATTGTTTCAGGCAAATGCCAGGATGGTCCCTTTAGAAGTGCTCTGCCGATTTCCTTCGCTGTCCGTCCCTAATCCGATGCGACCGAATCGACCGACCAAACCTTCAGTAAAAAGAAACTCGTTTTGACGACAGAAATACGCATTTTCTTGTAGCGCAAAGACGACTTTAAATACGTTCAATATTAAAAAAAAAAACAACTGTAGATAATATGACCACACACAATGAAGAATTCCTTTCCTGTAACATTTCAAGTTGTGTAGCGCAGATTTTTTTTATACTTTGAACATTTCCAGACAGTATTCCAACTGTGAACCAAAGTGTTTCAATGTACATCCTACGTACTTCTTACATTATTGTGCGTGTAATGTTCCCACAACCGAGATGTTGGGGTATAAGTTTACGCTGTGGCCCCGAATGTGCTCCGCCACAGAAACCCGGGTCGCCAGTTGAGAGAAATGTGGGTAACATTCGGCGGAACGAGCCCTCACAGGCCTGCGGGTTTTGCAGAATCCGAGGCAAATAGGCGTGGCCCCGCTAAAATTCGCTATTCAGCGACCCGCGATGTTATCAGGAGCTGACGACAGTCGCTCGCCATCCCCACCACAGGTTCGCGTGGCCCACTCGAGGCCGCCTGCCCCCCAGCTGTTCTTCTAAAAAGGGAGACACCCACTGCACACCCTACAGATTTGGTGTTAAAATGGCCCAGTAGGTAGCCCGTCAACAACAGTGAATGGTTCGAGCTTAACAAACGCAATATTCTACATCTACATGTACATGGATACAATACAAATCACATTTAAGTGCCTGGCGGAGGGTTCATTGAACCACCTTAACAATTCTCTATTATTCCAATCTCGTATAGCGTGCGGAAAGAACTGACACCTAGGTCTTTCCGTATGACCACTGACTTCCTTACTTTATCGTGGTTTTTGTTCCTCCCTATGTAGGTCGATGTCAACAAAATATTTTCACATTCGGAGGAGAAAGTTGGTGATTGGAATTCTGTGAGATTTGGTCACAACGAAAAACGCCCTTCTTTTGATGATGTCCAGCCCAAATACTGTATCATTTCTGTGACACTATCTTCCATATTTCGCCATAATACACAACATGCTGCCTTTCTTTGAACTTTTTCGATGTACTCCGTCAGTCGTACCAGGTAAGGATCTCTCACCGTGCAGCAGTATTCTAAAAGAGGACGGACGAGCAGTCTCATTAGTATGTCTGTTACATTTTCCAAGTGTCCTGCCAATAAAACGCAGTCTTTGGTTAGCCTTCCCCACAACATTTTCCTGTCCCTCTGCGGGTTTGGGGTGTTAGAATCGACCCGCGGTATTCCTGCCTGTCGTAAGAGGCGACTAAAAGGAGTCTCAAACTTTTCGGCCTCCTATGATGGTCCCCTGTTGGGTTTGACCTCCATCTCTCAAAATTTTCCGAAGAGCGAGCCGATTGGGGAAGAGCGCCTTACTTGGTGCATTGTGTCCATCTTGCGATCAGACCTTTCGCCAGCTTATACACCGTTGAACTGCAGTCCTGTCCGCTCTCCATCTCTTGGGCATGACTCTCTTTCTGTGTGCAGATAACAACTTGCCGTCGGTGCAGAAAGAGGCACTGCACAGTGCGACCATGGACCACATGTTACCTAACATCCAGCACGGTAGCCAGTCCGTTGTGGTGGGGCCGCTGTGTACCCTGTTGGTTGTAGCCCCCTGATAACACAGGGATCGTTCTACTGATGGCTGCGCCGTTAACTCCCCACGTATTCCAAGGAGTAGATGCCTATCCTCCTGGGGTATCGGGACTCCCGGCAATGGCCATCCTGCCAGGTGGCTCTTGCCATGACTGGGTGGCGCCTTTGGGGAGGGCCCTTGGTCGGAGTAGGTGGCATCAGGGCGGATGACCCGCAATGCAGCGTGGTACATCGTCTCTCGCTGGTGGCTAGCCGCCAGCAGTCTCTAAGCGTTCTCGGGCTCGGTTTAACGCTCGGAAGTACGATCCGAAAACGTTCCCCTCCCTGGCCACACCGTGGGAGGAACGTAAGTCTCAGGATGGCAGTAGCAGTTATTCGCCCCGCTTCTTAGTTTGTACGAGGGTTGATGGGGAGTCTTTTCTCTCAACGAAGCCTCAGTTCTTCGTCGAGCATTTAGAGGACAAGTTTGGGGAGGTGGAGTGCTTGTCAAAAATGCGCTCTGTGTCAGTCCTGATACAAACGGCATCCTCTGCCCAGTCACGACGGTGATTCGCTTGTGACAAGTTGGGGGATGTGGCCATTACGATCACACCCCATAAGAGTTTTAATATGGTCCATGGAGTTATTTACCATAGGGATCTTCTTTTGCAGTCTCATGAAGAGCTGCGCGCCAATTTAGAGCGCCGAGGTGTACATTTCGTCCGGCGCGTTTATCGGGGTCCGAAGGAAAATCAGATTCCTACCGGTGCCTTCATCTTGGCCTTCGAAGGGGATACATTACCGGAAAAAGTCAAGGTGATGGTCTACTGATGTGACGTTAAGCCCTATATCCCTCCCCCGATGCGGTGCTTTAAGTGCTGGAAGTTCGGCCATATGTCTTCTCGCTGCACTTCCAGCCTCACATGTCGAGATTGCGTACACCCATCACATCCCAATACTCCATGTGCCCCGCCTCCCATCTGTGTCAACTGCGGGGAGCACCATTCACTTTGCTCGCCAGACTGCCGAATTTTCCAGAAAGAGCGTAAAATCATGGAATACAAGACCCTGGACCGACTAACATGTACTGAAGCCAAGAGGAAATACGACGGACTCCATCCTGTGAGAATGACATCTTCCTACGCTGCTGCTACAACACCTGTGCTAGCCCCGTCTGTTTCTCCAATTGTGGCCGGATCGACGAGTAGTAAAACTCCTCCTGCCCCCTCGCCAGTGAGGGGCTCTACCCACCGGGTTACTCCTGCGCCACATACCTCAGCAGCACACCATCCCACCCATCTTGGACGTCCGTCCCCACTTCTAAGCCGGAGAAGTGTCCAACTTCTTCGGCTTCTCACGCTCGCGATGGGTCCCTCCCTTCCCAGGTTTCCGAGAATCTTGACAACTGACAATGGCGTAAGTGCCCTCAATCAGCTGGTCGTAGGGCTTCACGATCCTCCTCCGTCCCAGAGACTGAATCGGTGAAGCCCTCCCAGCCGGTGCGACCCAAGGAATGGCGTAAGAAACCCAAGAAGAGCTCTCAGCCCGAGGAACTCGTGGTGGCAGCCATCCCACCGCAACCTTCCAGCTCTGCATCTGAGAATGCGGTGGAGATTCTGGCGTCTGCCGAGGACCTCCATCTCGCTGGTCCATCATATGCCATGGAAAGCACTATCACAGGTGCTAAATCGGAGGCAGCAGGTGACCCAGCGGCGTAATCTCCCTTCCCAGTTCCGTCAAGCCTTTCACAGCCATGGACAACACCATCCTCCAGTGGAACTGCAGCGGTTTCTTCCACCATCTAGCTGAGCTCCGCCAAATTATAAGCATTCACCCTTTCCTCTGCAGGAAACTTGGTTTCCGGAAATGCGAACCCTTGCCCTCCATGGCTATTGGGGTTATTATAAGAACCGGGCTGCTTATGAAAGGGTGTCTGGTGGCGTCTGCATATATGTCCTGAACTCTCTTCACAGCGAGTCTGTACATCTCCACACACCTTTAGAGGCTCTCGCTGTTCAGGTGTGGACGCCACAGGCTGTTACCATCTGCAGTCTTTATATTCCACCGGATGGTGATGTCGTGCAGCATGTCCTGGCTGCTCTGATAGCTCAATTGCCTCCACCTTTCCTGTTACTGGGCGACTTTAACGCCCATAACCATCTGTGGGGTGTGTCAGTGGCAACAGGTCTAGGCGCCATCGTTGAGCATTTGGCACTGCTTGATCTCTTGATCTTAAATGATGGTGCCTTCACACACTTCAGTGTGGTGCACGGCACATACTCCGCCATTGACCTTTCCATCTGTAGCCCTAGCCTCTTACCTTCTTTCCAATGGAGAGTGCATGACGACCTGTGTGGTAGTGACCACTTTCTGATTTTTCTGTCACTGCCTCAGCGTCAGTCTTCTGGGCGCCCTAGCAGATGGGCTATGAATCAGGCTGACTGGGACTTGTTCTCCTCCACTGCCGCTATTGAGCCTCTCTCTAACGACGCCATTGATGCAGTGGTTCAATCGGTCACCACCGGTATCGTTACCTCCGCCGAATCTGCCATTGCCCGTTCTTCTGGGACCCTTCGGCGGCGGACTGTGCCTTGGTGGTCGCCTGAGATCGCTGAAGCGATTAAAGCTCGCCGGCGGGCGCTCCAGCGTCACAAGTGACATCCCTCAATCGACCACCTTATTGCCTTCAAACGGCTGCGTGCGCGAGCCCTCGCCGCTTGTCCTGATACCACTCCTGGGCCCGATAGCATCCACACTCAGATGCTGAAACACCTTTCAGTGGACTGCCAGCGACGCCTCCTCGATCTTTACAACCGCATTTGGGTCGAGGGTGAGTTTCCGCCGCAATGGCGGGAAAGTCTTTTTGTACCCATTCTGAAACCAGGGAAGAACCCTTTGGAGGTGGACAGCTACCATCCTATTAGCCTCACCAACGTTCTTTGCAAGTTGCTTGAATGGATGGTGAGCCGGTGCTTGAATTGGGTACTGGAGTCTCGAGGCCTTCTGACTCCGTCTCAGGGTGGGTTCCGTAAAGGCCGCTCCGCCGCCGACAATCTGGTGAGCCTGGAGTCGGCCATTCGTACTGCCTTTACCCGCCATCAGCATCTGGTTGCTGTCTTTTTCCACATGCGGAAGGCGTATTATACGACATGGCGTCATCACATCCTTTCTACGCTTCATGGACTGGGTCTTCAAGGCCCTATGCCGATCTATATCCGCAATTTGCTGTCGTATCGTACCTTCCGAGTGCACGTCGCGGCCTCATATAGTTCCCCCAAGTCCAGGAGAACGGTGTACCACAGGGTTCTGTTCTCGGTGTGTGTCAGTATTTCCCACGGCCGCAGCGAGCCCGTTAAGAGCTATTAAAAACAGTCTCCGCTTCCCTGTATGCTGACGACTTCTGCCTTTACTACATCTCTATTGGCATTGCAGCTGCTGAACGTCAGCTACAGGGCGCAATCCGCAAGGTGCAGTCTTGGCTGCGGAAAACTGAAAACCATGCGCTACAGCCCAAGACCTGCGTTATGCATTTCTGACAGCGTCGCACTGTTCACCCGGAGCTGCGGCTTTATCTTGACGGCGAGCTTCTTACAGTGGTGGAGTCACATGGGTTTTTGGGGATGGTTTTTGATGCCCAGTTGACTTGGCTGCCTCAAATTCGGCAGCTTAAACAGGCGTGTTGGCGGCATCTAAATGCTATGCGATGCCTGAGCCACACCAGGTGGGGCGCCGACCAATCTACTCTCCTACGGCTTTACCATGCATTAATCCAGTCCCGTCTGGACTAGGGGAGTCTGGCTTATGGATCAGCATCCCCATCTGCTTTGCGGGTGCTGGACCCAATCCTTCACAGCGGGATACGCATTGCCACTGGTGCCTTCCGAACCAGCCCTGTGGACAGCATACTTGGGGAGGCAGGTGTCCCTCCGCTGCGGTTACGACGCCAACAATTACTGGCTGCTTATGCTGCCCATGTTTTTACCTTGCCTGGACATCCAAATTATCGTGTCCTCTTCCCGCAGTCAGTCGTTCATCTGCCAGAACGTCGGCCCCGGTTGGGTTGTCCGATCGCCGTATGTGTCAAACAGCTTCTTTCCTGGCTAGGGTGTTTCCCTGATCCACCTCCTTTCCGGGCTCCTCTGCGTACACCTCCGTGGTGTGTGTGCCTCGCCCTTGCCTTCGGCTCGACTTGGCACATGGCCCGAAGGACTGAGTCCCTCCGGAGGCCTTCCAACGCCGCTTTTATTCCATCCTGGCCACGTATCAGAGCTCTGGCGTTGTCTACACTGACGGTTCGATGGTTGCTGGTCTAGTCGGTTATGTACTAACTCTAGGGGACCATTCTGAACAACGTTCGTTGCCAGCTGGCTGCAGTGTTCACACTGCTGAGCTGGTCGCCATCTTTCGTGCCCTAGAGTATATCCGCTCCTGCTCAGGTGAGTCCTTCATTATCTGTAGCGATTCCCTGAGTGGTTTACGAGCTCTCGACCAGTGTTGCCCTCGTTCTCGTCTGGTGATGCTATCCAGGAGTCACTGCATACTCTCGCCCATAGCGGCAGGTCTGTGGACTTTGTTTGGACCCCAGGCCATGTTGGTATACCCGGCAATGAAACTGTTGACCACCTGGTGAAAGAGGCCACCAGTGCGCCATCTCTGGAGATTGGTCTCCTGGCGGCTGATTTGCGGGCAGTCTTACGCCGCAAAGTTCTCTCGTTTTGGGATGCTGAATGGCGCGGTCTGACCACCCCTAACAGACTCCATGCCGTCACGGACACGACTGTGTGGTGGTCATCCATGCGAGCCAACCGCAGGGACTCAGTCGTCCTTTGTCGGCTCTGCATTGGCCACACCCGACTCAGGCACAGTTATTTACTGTGTCGTGAGGATCCCCCTCTTTGTCGATGTGGGGCGTCCTTGACGGTGGTCCATATTCTGTCGGAGTGCGCCCTTTTAACCGTGCTCAGGCAGACTTTTGCAATGCCTGACACGCTCTCTGCTCTTTAATCAGATGACTCTGCCATGGTGGACTTCGTTTTGTGTTTTATTCGGGCAGGGGGTTTTTTATCCTTTAATCTGAGTGTGTGTTTCTTTTTAGTGTTGATTCTGGCTCTTAGCCTCTGAATTTAAAGTGTTCTTGGTGGTTGGCTTTTCCTCTTTTTCTCTATGGTCGGCCAACCACCGTCACACTGTGTGTTTTAATTTGTTTTGTCTGGTCTCTGTCAGAGTATTTCATGTCCTGTTTCATCTGCTGTCTTTCCTGTTGTTCGTTTTTTATTCTCTTCGGGTGGTTTTAGTTTTTATGGAACAAGGGACCTATGACCATTGTAGTCTGGTCCCTTTAATCCCACAAACCAACCAACCAATATTTTCTTGTATTCCTTCCACTTTTTGTTTGTAATTGTAATACCTAGGTATTTCGTTGAATTTACGGCTTTTAGATTAGATTGATTTTTGTGTAACCAAAGTTTGAGTTCCTTCTAGCACTCATGTGGATGACCTCACACTTTCCGTTATTCAGGGTCAACTGCTACTTTTCGCACCATTCAGATTTTTTTTCTCAATCGTTTTCAGTTTGTTTTGATCTTTTAATGACTTTATTAGTCGATAAACGACAGTGTCATCTGTAAACAACCCAAGACGACTGCTCAGATTGTCCCCCAAATCGTTCATATAGATAAGGGACAGCAGAGGGTCTATAACACTACCTAGGGGAACTCCAGAAATCACTTCTATTTTAATCGATGACTTTCCATCAATTGCTACGTACCGTGACCTCTCCGACAGGGAATCACAAATCCAGTCACATAACTGAGACGATATTCCATAAGCAGGCAATTTCACTACGAGCCGCTTGTGTGGTAAAGTGTGAAAAGCCTTCCGGAAGTCCAGAAATACGGAATCGATCTGAAATCCCTTGTCAATAGCATCCAACGATTTATGCGAATAAAGAGCTAGTTGTGTTTCACAGGAACCGTATTTTCTAAACTCATGTTCACTGTGTGTCAATAGATCGTTTCCTTCTAGGTAATTCATAATGTTAGAACACAATATATGTTCTAAAATCCTGCTACATATCGACGTTACCGATATGGGCCTGTAATTTAGTGAATTACTTACACATACTCATGCATACCTTTCCCGAATATTGGTGTGACCTGTGCAACTTTCCAGTCATCGGGTACGGATCTTTCATCGAGCAAACGGTTGTATACCATTGTTAAGTATGGAGCTAATACATCAGCATACTCCAAAAGGAAGCTAATTGGTATACAGTCTGGACCAGAAGACTTGCGTCTGTTAAGTGATTTAAATTGCTTCACTACTTCGAGGCTCCCCAGGGGGGTCCACAACCCTTTTGTGGATACGTACCTGGCGAGCACAGGGCCCCGAGCTATTGCAGCCTTCATTCTTTGCAGGGCTGCATTTCCTTCCCCTTCCCCTTCCCCTCCCCCTCCTTGCTCCTTCCGCCTCGCCCTCTCCTCTCCCCCTCTTGGTGTCCTTGCTTATGTTGGCACCCGCTACCTTCCTGGTTTTACAATTCGGCTTTGTTGCATAATCACCTTCTCCTTTTGGCACTCCCTGGTCCCCCTCCGAGGTTTGACCTGTATTACTTAATTTCTCTTCCGTAGTGTGAGCCATTTGGGGAAGAGGAACTTAACTAATGTCTCCGGTGTGTGCCGTCCTATTTCATTCTACCTTTTCTTTCACATCATTGTCTGATGCTAGGGTGCATAGCCAGCATGGTAGCCAGCTCATGTGGTGGGGTCGCTTTGTACACTTTTGGTAGAGCCTCTGAACACACAGGGATCACACTTCTGATACCTGAGCTGTGACCACCTCATGCATCCCTCGGAGTGGTTGTTCATCATCCTGGAGCACCGGAACTCCCGGCAATGGTCGCCGTGTGGACGCTATGCAAATGAAATGCATACAGGTCCAGTACTCTGGCCATTCTTCTGTGAAAGTCTCTCTGCGTGCAACTGATTATTCTAGTGCTGCTTCTCCTGGTCCTTCGGCCTTCCCTTCTCTGGCTACCATCTGCGAGGAGGGTCAGGCCTGTTGGCTAGGGGCGAAACCTTTCCCGCTATCTGGTTTGCACCAGGACTGATAGTGATACTTTCACCAATACCAAACCTTTATTCTTTGTGGAACACATTGAAGACAATTTTGGTGAAGTGGACTCCCTGAGCAAGATGTGGTCGGGTTTGTTGCTGATCAAAATTGCTTCAGTTGCCCAATCTGTGGCCCTTCGTGCCTGCACCCATCTTGCCACAATTCCTGTGTCCATTACCCCCCACCTATCTCTAAACATGGTTCAAGGTGTGAGTTTTCACAGGGACCTCGTCCTTCAAACTGATGAGGAACTTCGAGACAATCTCGGACGACGGGGTGTTCACTTTGTTTAGAGTGTTCAGAAGGGTCCTAAGGACAATCGCATTGATACTGGTGCCTTTAACCTGGCCTTTGAAGGGGATACCCTCCCTAAGAAGGTAAAGATTTCGGTCTCTCGATGTGACGAGGAGCTGTACATCCCATCTCCTCTAAGGTGTTTTATGTGCTTGCATTATGGATACATGTCTTCCCACTGTCCACAGGCACATCTCTGTGGCGACTGTGGACGTCCACTCCATGAGGGGAGTGCCTGTGTTCCCCCTCCTGTGTGTGTAAATTGTCATGGTAGTCATTCTCCACGTTCACCAAATTGCCCAGTATATAAGAAGGAAAAGAAGATACAGGAGCGTAAGTCCCTCAATCATTTAACCTACACAGAGGGCCGTAAGAAGTATACAGGTCTTCAGCCTGTGTCCATGACATCTAGTTACGCTTTGGTAACATCTTCACCCCTTCCTCCCCCTTCCTTACCCCCATCCCAGACCCCTCACATCGCCCCCTCCCCTGCAGCTCCTGCACTTTTTCCTCTGGACGCTGTCCCATCTCCCCAGCCGGGAAAGTTTCCCACTCCTTCGGCGTCTGCCAGTCAAGGGCGCCTCTCCCAGGCTGTTCCTTCCTGGCACCTTTCAGGCCAAAGGTCTGCTGCCACGCGGCGACCGCGAGAACTGAGGTCTGTCGGCCCACAGGTTGCCCGATCTCTTTGTGTTCCCGATTTTGCTGCCGCTGGCTCCTTTATGCCACACAGCCCTTCTCGATCTCAAACAGAAAAGAAGGAACATAAGTCCGGAACAAAGAGCCTCTGGTGTCACCAGAGGTCCCATCCCCGGCTTTACAACCAGATTTTGACCTGTCGTTCATGGATGTCGGTTCCTCCTTGTCGGTGATGAGTGGTGACCTGGCGGTATGACTGGCTTTAGCCTGTTCAACCCCCATTTAAATCATTGTTCACTGGTTATCCAATGGAACTGTAATGGATACTACCGTCACCTCCCAGAATTTAAATCACTTATTTCGTCTTACTATGCAGCTTGTGTGGTTCTCCAGGAAACTCTTTTTACTGATGATCACCCACCGACCCTCTGTCGGTTCTGTGTTTTCTGTTGAAATTGGGTCAGACTCCTGTGGGCTTCTGGTGGCGTTTGTATGTTGGTCCGTACAGACATTGCTAGCACGTGGATTCCTCTTCAAACTACATTGGAAGCGGTTGCTGTGAGGGTCCACCTGGACTCTGAGGTCACGGTTTGCAATCTTTATCTCCCTCCTGACAGGACTCTCACACCTGCTGCCTTAACTGCCCTTCTTCAGCAACTTCCTCCTCCCTTCCTTCTTCTCGGGGATTTTAATGTTCATCATCCCTTGTGGGGCAGTGCATTTACATTTAGACGAGGTCTTCTCATAGACCAGTTTCTTGCAGAACACGACTTGTGCCTTCTTGATTATGGCTCTCTTACTCATTTCAGTGCCGTTCATGATACCTTTTCTGCCATTTATCTTTCTTTTTCTTCTCCCTCTCTCCTCCCTTCATTACACTGGTCGCCAGACGACGACCTTTGTGATAGTGACCATTTCCCTTTGATTCTCTCTCCCTTCCCCCTTCCTGAAGGAGAGGTTACCTCGTTGGTCTTTCCAACATGCCGATTGGCATCTATACACTGCACAGGTCTTGTTTTCTCCCACTTTCTCGGGTTGTGTTGATGACGTCCTACGTGACGTGTCTGACTCGATTGTTCACGCTGCTAGCCTTGCTGTACCACGCTCATCTGGACCATTTCGCTTCAGGCAAGTCCCATGGTGGAGTACGGCCATTGCCATTACCATCCGTGATCGCTGTAGAACTTTGCAACACCTTAAGAGGCACCCATCCGTTGCCAGCCTTATTATCTTAAAACGCCTTTGCGCTAAAGTCTGTTATTTAATCAAACAGAGCAAATTGGTATGTTGGGAACGATTTGTTTCTTCCCTAGGTTCTAGTGTCCCTATGTCACAGGTATGGGCTACACTTCACTCTCTTCACGATTGCCATCGGCAGTCAACCCTCCCAGGTCTTCACCTCCCTGATGGCCTTTGTACGGACCCGTTGATTCTTGCAGAACATCTTGTGGTCCATTTTGCAATGGCATCAGCCTCATATTTGGCTGCTTTTTTCAACTGGAAACAGCGGGTCGATGCTTCCACCTTTCGTTTTACCCCTTGTCAGTCAGAATCTTGCAACGAACCTTGTACTGAAGGGGAATTTCTTTCTGCACTTTCTTCTTATCGTGATACAGCCACTGGCCCAGACTCCATTCATAACAAACTGCTTCAACGTCTCAGTGATCCACAATGGCAACATCTTATCTGGGTGTTTAACCGTATCTGCTCCAAGGCGACTTCCTTCTCAGTGTAGGGATAGCATCGTGGTTCCTGCCCTTAAACCTTGTAAGAACCCCTTATTTGTTGACAGCTATTGGCCAATTAGTCTGACCAATGTTGTTTGTAAGTTACTCGAACGGATGGTAGCCCATCGGCTCAATTGGGTCCTCGAATCTCGGGATCTATTGTCCTCTTACCAGTGTGGCTTCCGAGAGGGACTGTCTCCAATCGATCATTTACTTCGTTTGGAATCCACAGTTCGGCAGGCTTTTTCCCAGCGCCGCCATTTGGCTGCAGTATTTTTTTACCTATGCAAGGCCTATGACATGGCCTGGCGCTATCACATCTTACTTACCCTTCATCAGTGGGGCCCACTCCCGATTTTTATCCACCAGTTCCTGTTCCATCGGTCATTCAGGGTTCGGGTTTGTACTGTTTTTGGTTCTCCATGGACCCAGGAGACGGGCATCCCACATGGTTCTGTCTTCAGTGTACTTATTTTCCTCATTCCTATCGATGGACTTGTGGCCTCTGTCGGTCCCTTGGTCGCCCCTGCCCTGTTTGTGCATTATTTCTGCATTTGGGTTAGTTCCTCTTAGATGGCCTCTGCAGAGTGGCAGCTCCAGGGAGCTATATGGCGTGCCTCTGCATGGACCCTCTCACACGGATTTCAATTGCGGGTGGTCCACTTCTGTTGCTGTACTACGATCCACCCTTATCCAGAGCTCTATCTCGATGCACAACGATTGCCCGTGGTCCCACAGTTTCGTTTCCTAGGTCTTCTTTTCGACAACAAACTCACTTGGCTGCCCCATATCAGACTTCTGAAGGTAGGATGTAAACTCAATGTCCTTCGTTTCCTTTCCCACTTCTCTTGGGGCACGGACCGTTCCCTCCTTCTCCGTCTTTATCATGCTCTAGTTCTCTCTTGCTTGGACTATCGTTGTCAAGTTTATGGTTCAGCTGCTCCTTCCACACTGAATGTGCTGGATCCAGTGCACCATCGTGGTATCCGTTTGGCCACCGGTGCCTTCGCTACTAGCCCTGTTGATAATCTCCTGGTTGAAGCTGGGATCCCCACCCTTTCTGTTCGGCGGTCCCAGCTTCTGGTGTCTTATGCACTCGCTATCCGTTCCTCTTCCACTCATCCTTCTTATTCTATCCTGTTCCCAGACCATGGACGTCGCTCACCTGATTCCTGCAGTAGGGCAGGTTTACTGATTGGGCTCCCCCTTGCGTCTCTTTGCCGTGATTTTCAGCTTCCTTCTTTGTCCTGTCTTCCTCACTCCCTCCCCCCCACCCCGTCCTTTGGTTAGTCCCTCGGCCTCGAATTGGGATGGATCTCCGCCAAGGTCCAAAAGATTCCATCCCCCCAATGGTGATCCGTTCCCTTTTCCGCCAAATTTTATGGGAGTTGCGGGATGCTGTTGTTTTTTACACTGATGACTCTAAATCTGCTGATCATGTTGGGTATGCCTTCAGGTTCCCTGTTGGAACGGAAAATCATCTGCTGCCACCTACATGTGGGGTGCTTACTGCGGAATTGTTGGCAATTTCCCAACCATGTTTTGTTAATATACGGACTCATTGAGTGGCCTTCTGGCTATTGACCGGTGTTTTTCACACCTTGGTCTCTGCCATCCATGACCATCTCGCTGACAATCATCAAGCTGCTTGTTCCGTTGACTTCCTTTGGGTTCCTCACCATGTGGGTATCCCGGGTAATGAGCTCGCTGATCGTTTGCCTGGGGGAGCAGTCACTTAACCCCCGTTTTCTGGAACCCCTCCTGCAGCGGATTTAGGGCTTCACATCAAATCCAACCTATCACAATCATGAGCCAACTCTTGTGTGGCTACCCAACTGTCTAAAAAACTTCGTGCCATGAAGGTGACACCAGGATCGTGGTTTTCTTCCATTCGCCTCTCCCAAAAGGACTCGACCACACTGTGTCGTCGCCGCATTGACCATACCAGGCTGACACATGCTTTTCTTTTGCGTGATGAGCCACCCCCACTTTGTGGTTGTGGAGCCTCCTAGTCAGTAGCCCACGTTTTGGTTGAATGCCCCCTTCTTTTGGCTGTGCGTGCTAAGTGCAGACTCTGCCCCACTTTCCCTTTGATGTTGGCTGATGATTCCCGGGTGGTCGACTTGGTTCTCAGTTTCCTCCGTGGAAGTGGTTATTATTCTCAGTTTTAAGGTTTTTAATCACTCTGGTGTTGGGGCAGGGCGGTGAGTGTTGGTGTATCTCCCACTGTAAGCCATGTTTGGAGATTCCCGATTCCCCTCCCTTTCCAAGATCCTCTTTCTTCCCCTTTTACACCGTTTTTATCTTTTGTTTTTAGTATTGGTTAGTCTTCTTTTCCCATACGCACTTCTACATTCTATCTGTTGCACCTTTTAAGTCACAGGTGGTCTTGCCTCTGCTGCTTCAGAGGTTGGATATTTCGTGCCTTTAGCATAGCATTAGGTTCGTTATCTTGCTGACTTACTTCATTTTGTTTTTACCATTGACTATATGGCTGCCGTTTTACACTTTTTAGCCTTTTCCCTTTCATGATTATGACTTTTGTGAGATGTCATACTACTGGAGTGGACTACAGTTGAATCAAGGAACAGATGACCTTGCTGTTTGGTCCCTTCAACCCCAACAACAACCAACTACGCCGACGATATTCACTTTTACGTTACTCATGTTGGCAGCTGTTCTCTATTCGATTTCAGAATATTTACTTAGTCTCCTTTTAGGAAGGCATTTCAGAAGGCTAGGTCCACAATCAGTCCTGTCGCCTATGCAGCAAATGGTCAGCTCTGCGTTCATCTTGCAAGCAAGACTGGCAGCCTTTACCACTTCTGTTAGCCGCTTGAAAGCAGATAGAATCTCTTGTGATCCAAAGTGATACACATCATTGGTACCAACATGAGCCACCACCTGCAGTGGGCTGCACCCTGTGCTCTTCATGGCATCCAGGAGGATCCTTCCCACATCTGGAATGACTCCACCCAGTATGCACATTGGATTTCTTACCCTTCTTGTCAGCCAAGTCCCTAATAAGGGATCTCCCAACTACCAATAACCCCACCATCTGTGACTGCTCGGATCTTGCAGGCTGAGTGGTTTCCTCTGAAACCGGACAGGCGACAGCACCTAGCTCATCAACAGTGTCAGCCACAGACAGCACCTGGAACCTGTTAGTCAGACAATCTGGGGACGCCTTACGTGTGGCCACCGGGGAAATCTTTTGCCACCCTCTTCACCCCGGGACGAAATCCCACTCAGCCATCAAACACAAAACACCCAGACACAGCCGGTAAATTTGCCTGCCACGTGCCGCTTGCTATTGGCTGCAGGCAACAGAGGCACTGGGTTAAGAACGAGGACAGTTCCCGCCTGCCCTTTCCGGTTCCCGCCTGGCTGCCCGCCCGCCCGCCGTTGCTGGTTCCCGCCTCGCTGCCCGCCCGCCCTTTTCACAAGTGCAGCCCCACTGGGCACCTGCCCCACCCCTTAAAGAAGCCCACAGTGCTGCTAGCCCCGCCCTGCCTGCTGTAGAGTCCCACAAGGTTCCCCCGCCCCTATTGCCCACTAGATATTTCTACCCGCCCTCCACCGTCCTCATTGATTGTTGCTGCCCATTCTTGGTCCAGTCCCTCGGTCGCCTGCAGCCAATAGCGAGCGGCACGTGGCAGGCAAATTAACCAGTTCTGGCTGGGTGTTTTTCGTTTGTTCTCCAGACTGTATTGTACTTGTGCTGTCATGCTGTGACTTGATAAATAGCTGGTGGCTCACGACTGTTTTTTATTGTGTTTGGAGATCAAACAGGACACAGTCAGCACTGTTCCCTGAGAAAAGAATGTTCTATGTACATTGTGTACGATATTTGTAAATATTTTTCACGTAGGTTTTTATTGTAGGAAGTAGTACATATAGCGCCACGTGACAGAAGAAGTTTTTTTTAAGTACGAAAGAGTGCACATACATTGAGTTGCATGGGCAGGAATCTTCGTAAGTAACAGTTCTTTCTCAAACGTGGTTAACTCCTACATTAGGCCGCTTCTTGCACCGTGCAGCTGCTGTTGTTGTGGTGTTACCTGCTGCTACTGTGGGGATTTGCAGGAGCTGCTATCTCTTCTGGCCTATGTAATTATTCCTGAGCCACGAGGTGCTATTTTGTAGCACATTCTATGTTAACACGTTTTGACATGCTTTGCTCAAATGATGTGACTGTTGTGATTGTAACTTGCCAACAGTTTTAAGCTTTTGGCAGCAGCTAGTGTGTTATGAAAATAAACAAATTACTTTTGACTTACTTTGGTAGGCAGGGGAATGATTTTATCCAAGGACCTAATGCATACTCAATTTCTAAATAAATTTTGTACAAGAAACTATTTTTTATCTGGTGCTTTTCGAAACAACGTATTAAAATAACATGCTTTACAATAAATATATGTTTTTCTTATTTTATTTCCATTGATGTTTTTTCTACTGCAGGGCATTTGGGAATGCCTCATAGGTGCCTGTTTCTTCTCATCTTCCAGAAAGAACATTTTCACCAACCCGTGTCGGAGCTGACACTTGGCAGAGACAGCCCACTTTTCTTTGTTGAGAGGAAGAATGTATAAAATGCTCCAAATTTGTCAATTAAAACATTTTTAGTTGAATTTGACTATCAAAACTCTCGAATTTTTCATTAAGTTTCTTGTGCAAGAAATTAGAATTTAGAGCAGCAACAGTCAACATGGTGAAACTGCTTTATGTAATGTTTTTAATAGATGTTTCCTTCCTCTTGAATAATTTTTCATGTACTAGTCAGAAGTCCGTGCCACCCATTGTGTCACTGTGTTTGAGGATAGTTTCTGGCTTCACTTTCACTGTTTTCTTCCTCACAACTTTTAGTAATTATTCACTGTTCATACTAAATACCATATAAACGTCTTTTTTTGTGTTACTGTCCCATTGCCATCCATATCCCTTTCCAAAAACTCATAACTGTACCCTTCTTCAGTTTTGCCTCCCTCAAAGCAGCTGGTGTTTCCATGGTGGTACTCATAACTGTGCCAGTGCCATCAGTATTTTTAGAGACAAGGAAATCAAATAACAGGAGACCCGAATAAAATCTGTCGGTACGCCCTTTGTCAAAATATCCTTCGAGCAAAGGCAAAACTTAATTTTATGTGTAGGAGGATTTTTAATATGTTGTGGCTCAAATAGTATGTATCTCCCTGTGTGAACTGTAAGGCAAAATAAGAAGCCACTATTTGCTTCACACAAGCAAAATGTTTAGTACCAATGAAATATGCTCATCTTGGGAATGACTTTTTTTTTATATAGAGGTGTCCCTTTCCACTATGAAAGTTACTTGCCAGTAGTAAGTTAGTTAAGTGTTCAACAAATGATTTGCATGATAAATTGTAATGATGTGGAATGAGTCATTTTACATTAGAGTAACAAATTAATTTTAAAGTATGGCTGGCTGCATGATGGCCATTCTTTTTTTGATATACAGATGTCAATTAGTAATTCCTACCTACCATCTTTAAACATTGCAATAGTACAAATTGTTTTATGAAATAGAAATAGCTGTCAAGGAGAAACTCTCTTGGTTTGTTTTAAGAATTTACATCAGTGTCAGACATTTTATGTAATTTGGCAAGTGATCCGAAATTGTTGGTTGCAGCATTGTGCACACTTGCTCATGCTGAAAACAACCATATTGTTCAGTAATGAATGTCACTTTTTCTTCTGCTATTGTAATAATGTACATTATAAATTCTTTTGAACTGCAGTGGACTATTTACAACAAACTTCATGAGAGAGTCCATATACTGTGACACAGCAAGGGAGTAAATATACTGTGAAGCAATAGTCAAAATGCTTAACTCCTCAAATGGATGCCTATAAGATGATTGGTTGTGAGCACCACTTATTAGTCTTACAGCACATTTTTGGGCAATGAACACTTTCTTTCTTAAAGTTGAATTAACCCAGAACATTAATATGTAATGCATCATTGATTGAAAATACACAAAATATCGCAGATTACAGATTTGTTTCACCCGAAAGATTCTAATGATTCAAAGTGCAAGTTTGGCTGAACTATGTTGTATAAGGGATTCAAAAATGTATCTTTTTCCAGTTTAAATTCTCGTCAATATTGACACCTAAAAATATTTGATCCTTTCCACCCTGATTGTTGTTTCTCACCTAGTATTATACTTAACATTGCTGTAGTACCTCTGAGTGTATTGAACTGAGTATGTAGAGTCTCTTTGAAATAGAGTGAGACCATTTACAGAAAGCCAAAACATTGCTTATCATGTCTTCTGTTGCTGTGTATGTGCTTGGAATGATAACAAAACTAATTTTGTCAACAAAAAGAAGTAATTCTGCTTGTTGTAGATTAGATTCAAAATTGTTTACCTGTATGAGGAACTAAAGCAGAGCTAATATTGAGCCTTGGGAACACCATTCACGATTTCTCACCAGAATTCTCATTCGGGAGTGTACACTGCATGAAATTTTTTCTGCAGATGGTCAGCCACAAGTATTTAATCTTTATAATTTAGCTGGTATACTAGAATCCTTCGAGCAGATACAATAGTCATGAAAATGTATAAATTTCAGCAGAAGACTAAATCTACTGTCTTGCATTACTTTCCAGAAAAGTGGTGTTTAAAGTGTTTCTTTGATTAAATAATAAATTTCAAATAAGAATTTCTGAACTTTGACTTTGAACAAGGAATACAATTTTTCTCTGTGTGTTGGTACAGATTGATGCACACACAATTGTTTCAGTCCGTACTTGTGCGAACTTAAAATTATTCAGCGTACTTGCTCAACTCAATACTTAGAACTGTTAACAACCTATTGTTAAAGTGAAAGTGTCCCGTGGATTCAGAAAACAAGCAAAACCATTTATATATACATTGTCCTTGTAAATGCAAATTTAGTCCTACCTGCACTATAGTTAACAGACCATGTTCTCATGGAACCATAGTCAGCAGCCAGCACTTCAGGGTCACCTTACCCACATGACATTTCTGTATCACCTTCATTAAGATCCTCATATCCACTGTTTTCTCCACTACTAGAACAATTATAAGCATTTTCATTTAATAATCTTAGAGTGCCTTCACCATGCTGAGACATGTGTGATGTATGACATACATTCTCCTGGCTCTCAACATTGGGTATACTACCTGATGCAATAATTGTTTCATAGAACAGAAATGCCATCCACAAATGTCAGATAGTGCTTACACTAGGTAATGTGACCCTTGTGGCTAATATAAAACTCCAAATACATGTTGTAGAGCCTTCCAAATGTAGCCACCTGTGCAGTGTATCCTGAGCCCAGCTTGTAGAGCACAGTTGAGGGTTTAAATGTGTTATGGCTTCTGGTGTGTGTCATTTTTACATTTTTCATTTTGAGAAACAAATGGAAAATTGAAGCCAGTTTCCATGTTCATTCTCTCTTGTCCCTTACTTATCATTTATCAAATAGAAATTATTTTTTGTTTTGTCTTTCACTTCTTCAAGTAGAATAATTGGGTTACCATTATTTGTGTATCTGAAAGTCATGAAAATAAAAACAATTTTTTTTCCTAGGTCAGAGTGGCAATGGCCGAGGAAAAGTTTTGCCTTCGCTGCAATAATCACCAGCCAAATCTCATCTCGGTTTTCACACATCTACTACGCACGGAATCTCTGGTGGATGTAACACTAGCTGCAGAGGGCAAGCATCTCCAGGCTCACAGAGTAGTTCTCTCTGCTTGTAGTCCATACTTTCAGGTAGGCACACATGCACAATCAGCAAAATTATAATTTTTTTGATTAACAGTTTACATTTAATATGCTGTAAATACATTTGTTTATGCTTCTACAATGGGTATGCAGTCTCTTCATTACTTTCCATTTTTTCGATGAGTATGCAATTTTTTCATTGTTTTTCTCCATTTCTTCAATTTGGTACTACCTAGGGATTTAAATGATTTTTTTGCTCACAATACTCCCATAAAACAATATTTTTGGTGAGCAAATGTGGAAAGTACTCAATATGCATAGTATTTGTGTTTTGTAATAACTTCTTGACTATTTGACAGCTGTTAATGCTTTGGAAGTTAAATCTTCAGTACCATGTTAAAATGCCTGGTTGTTGTTGTTGTTGTTGTCTTCAATCCTGAGACTGGTTTGATGGAGCTCTCCATGCTACTCTAACCTGTGCAAGCTTCATCATCTCAAAGTACCTACTGCAGCCTACATCCTTCTGAATCTGCCTAGTGTATTCATATCTTGGTCTCCCTCTATGATCTTTATGCTCCACGCTGTCCTCCAGTACTAAATTGGTGATCTCTTGATGCCTCAGAACATGTCCTACCAACTGATCCCTTCTTCTAGTCATTTTGTGCCACAAACTCCTCTTCTCCCCAATTCCATTCAATACCTCCTCATTAGTTATGTGGTCTAGCCATCTCATCTTCAGCATTCTTCTGTAGCACCATATTTCGAAAACTACTGTTCTCTTCTTGTCTAAACTATTTATCATCCATGTTTCATTTCCGTACACGGCTACACTCCATACAAATACTATTAAGAAACGGGTTCCTTAAATATATACTCAATTTTAACAAATTTGTGTTCTTCAGAAACGCTTTCCTTGCCATTGCCAGTCTACATTTTATAACCTCTCTACCTCAATCATCATCAGTTATTTTGATCTCCAAACCACAAAACTCCTTTACTACTTTGTGTCTCATTTCCTAATCTAATTCTCTCGGCATCACCTGACTTAATTCGACTACATTCCATTATCCTCATTTTGCTTTTGTTGTTGATCATCTTATATCCTCCTTTCAAGCTACTGTCAATTCCATTCAACTGCTCTTCCAAGTCCTTTGCTGTCTCTGACAGAATTACAATGTCATCGGCAAACCTCAATTTTTATTTCTTCTCCGTGTATTTTAGTACCTACTCCAACCTTTCCTTTCGTTTTCTTTACTGCTCGCTCAATATACAGATTGAATAGCATCGGGGAGAGGCTACCACCCTGTCTCACTCCCTTCCCAACCACTGCTTCTCTTTCATGACCCTTGACTCTTGTAACTGCCATCTGCTTTCTGTACAAGTTGTAAATAGTCTTTTGCTCCCGGTATTTTACCCCTGCCACCATCAGAATTGGAAAGAGAGTATTCCAGTCAACATTGTCAAAAGCTTTCTCTAAGTCTACAAATGCTAGAAATGTAGGTTTGCCTTTCCTTAATCTTTCTTCTAAGATAAGTTGTAGAGTCAGTATTGCGTCACGTGTTCCAACATTTCTACAGAATCCAAACTGATCTTCCCTGAGGTCAGCATCTACCAGCTTTTTCATTCATCTGTAAATAATTTGCGTTAGTATTTCGCAGCTGTGACTTATTGAACTGATAGATTTTTAATTTTCATTCATCTGTAAAGACATGCTTTCTTTGGCATTGGAATTATTATATTCTTCTTGAAGTCTGAGGGTATTTCGCCTGTCTCATACATCTTACTCACCAGATGGTAAAGGTTTGTCAGGACTGGCTCTCCCAAGGCTGTCAGTAGCTCTAATGGAATGTTGTCTACTCCCGGGCCTTGTTTCAGCTCAGGTCATTCATTGCTTTGTCAAACTCTTCACGCAGTATCATATCTCCCATTTTATCTCCATCTGTATACTCTTCCATTTCCATAATATTGTCCTCAAGAACATTGCCCCTGTATAGACCCTCTATATACTCCTTCCACCTTTGTGCTTTCCCTTCTTTGCTTAGAACTGGGTTTCCATCTGAGCTCTTGATATTCATGCAAGTGGTTCTCTTTTCTCCAAAGGTCTCTTTAATTTTCCTGTAGGCAGTACCTGTCATACCCCCTAGCAAGATAAGTCTCTACATCCTTAAATTTGTCCTCTAGCCATGCCTGCTTAGCCATTTCGCACATCCTGTTGATCTAATTTTCGAGATGTTTGTATTCCTTTTTGCCTGCTTCACAGGGAAAAAAAACTGGGAACATTTTGGAACTCTAGATATTTTTCATTGTTTCAGTTATGAGTTAAATTTTTGCAATTTTGATGAGTACTGATACTCTAACAAAGAGTATCACAGTCATTTACTGCTGCAGAATAATACTCCAGCAATAAAACATAAACAAGAGAAAAACACCAGTATAAAAGTTACAAAGAAAATGGTCCATTTGTATCAACAACACACAATGTACACACAAGCGTTTGCTGAAAGCAAAATGTGTCAAAGGCTTTAGGGCAGAGATTGTGCACTGCTTCATAACAAAATCTATTTTGAGGAAAGTGGCATCACAACTGTTGAAGTTAGGTACATTTGAGCAGATACCAGTGAGCTCATGTGCATGCACAGAGCTACACAGAAAAAATTTTCTGGCACACCAAATGTGCACAGAGCATTCTTGTTTGTAGTGAGTAGTAGTGTCCACATAACCTGCATTTATGTTATGTGATTTTGCTGTTCTGTCTTTGTTTTCATCTGACGTGAGAGCTGTAAACAAATAACTACAGCTATCAAGTGACTTAAAATACATTCACATAATTATGGAGGACTGAAATATGTTATTAATTTGTTTTCTGATTTTATTTTATTTCCATTTTATTTGCAATTAAGCTTAATCACTTTGCACAACAATCATTTTATTTTTGTCAGTTTACTAAGGAAATGTTGCTTCTATTAGTGTTTTTTGCACAGGCATTCTGTTTCTTTGAAACAGTGTTTCATTACACACTATTAAGCACTCCATCTTCAGGCCACGAGTGGCCTGCTGGGACCATCCAACCACAGTCCCATCCTTAGTGGAGGATATGGACAGGAGGGGCGTGAGGTCAGCACACCGCTCTCCCAGTCATTACGATGGTATTCTTGACCGAAGCTACTATTTGGTCGAGTAGCTCCTCAGTTGGCATAACGAGGCTGAGTGCACCCTGAAAAATTGCAACAGCATATGGCAGTTTGGATAGTCACCCATCCAAGTACTGACCGCACAAGACAGCACTTAACTTCGGTGATCTCACAGGAACTGGTGTATCGACTGCAGCATAGCAGTTGCCGCATTCCACACTATTAGCTAGTTTGCTAGTCACTGAATCTCAAGTGCACATTTTCATCTTCTGGCATGTTTGGCATTATGCCATAATAAAGAATGGAACTTGAGATAATACAGTAATAGTACCCCCGAGAATATTGCCACCTTGAAAGCCACACTGAAAAGCTTCAGCTGAATTTTATATATCTGCCTCCCATGAAACAGTCTTTTTTTTTTTCAATTGCAAGACGTGTTGAAACACTTACCTGGTTTCTCCTCTAGGCCTGACATTATTTCTTAATTTTTGTTGTCCACATCCTAAATTTACAGAACACCATTCTCGGGTAAATTATAGACCAAAACCACACCAGGTTTGTTTACTCCTGAAGTAGAATCTAATGGGTAAGTATAGTTTCTTAATTTCACAAAAAACATTATTAATTTTATACAGTTTTAAAATCATGAAAAGAATGCTGTTCTTACTTCTAGCATACAGAAATAGATGTTTTTTTTGTTTTTTTTTTTTTCCAGCAATTTTTATTCCTTGTTACTGGCTTTCTTCAATACTGTGTGGATGTGAACCTGAATGGAAATGCTAAATTACAGTATTGCAGAGTACAAATAAAAAAAATATATGTTAAAGTCACCAAATAGCAAAATATTTGTGTACTTTGAGATGTAGAGTCTAGTTTTTAACAAATATTGTGGCAAGGAGTGCATTCTAATTTTTCATTTCTTATATGTCCTAATTACAGTCCTCAGAACAATAACTCCAAATGCCTCTTTCAAATAAAATGTGACACTGCTAACAGGGTCATGTGATGTCCCGCTATGCATGAAATCCCAAACAAAAATGTGATGAAAGGTGTACGTGCAGAGCAAACGCAAAGCATGGGGTTGCCATGTCATCATAGCTGCCCATGCGCTGTCATTCCTGTCTCCTGGTGCTCTCTAGCAACTACTAAAATGTACCTATTTGTAACAAGTTCTGGGAAAAAATTGTGAATGGTGGTTTACAAAGCATTATTTTCAAAGTAGATATCCCTTTATGTAAGATGAATTATGTTAACTGTGAGAATGTGAGACAACTTTGTTAAATTGCAGTGTGTTTGACCCCCATTCAAAATACTAAGAGGCCAGCCACTGAGAAAGAAATTTGACCCAGGAGACGAGATACATATTTGTCATCATTTGAAATTTTTGTGGTACATTTGTGTTTTATATAGTTTAAAGGGTAACACATACAAAGAAAGACAAACTGTAAGTTCTATGCCAATGTATAAAACGTTTACTATTCAAGAGATTTACAAGTTTTACACTTCGGAGAGAAAGTATACTGTCACTTAACATGGAGAAAGTGTGTTGTCATCAGGGAAAATTTGTATTTTCACTCAGGAAAAGTGTATTTTTAACCAGAAAATCTGGGAGTTTCTTTTTTTCTTGTCTGCGTACACACTGCATGTAGTTCAGGAGGTACAATGTCAAATACCGAAATGCGTGAAAACTTGCTGCATTGTGCATGGCATTTTAGTTTATCACTTCTTTGCTACTAACTATAATCGGAACATATTTCACAGACATCATCCACATATGCTGCTGAATGTGCCTAGAAAAGAATACCTTTGTAAGACAAGTAGAGCAGGAGATATGACAAACATTGAGATGTACGAGCAACTTCTACATCGTGGATGACATTTTAATTTATTATTTCTTTACTACTTACTGTATTCACAACACATTCTGCAGACAAATGCATGTATACCACTGGATGTACCTGAAACATTACTATCTTACACATCATATAGTTCAAGAAATACAATGTCATAAACATTGAGCTGCAGAAAAATGAAACTGTACGGTGAAATTCTACAGACATGCAAGTGAAATATATGTACAGATGTATGTGAAATATGTCAAATGTGTGTGAAATATACTTGACATGTGCATATGCAGCAAAGCCACTAATAAAAAGGTCTGATTTGCTACACATGAGTTATAATTGGGAAACAAATACTGTAGGGGTAGGAACCACCAGCCTCTCATTGGGGATAGGTTAGTGACATTCAAGTTGCCTAAGTGACATCCAATTGTATGACTTCTACCAGGCCACTGGACCACACATCATCATCATTATTATTACTGTTGTTGCTGCTATCATCATCATCATCATCATCATCATCATCATCATCATCATCATCTTGATCATCATCATCATCCACATCTCAAATGTGGCATTTACAGGTGCCTACACGTATCATGATGGTGTGTTGCATTCATTCACTTTATGAGTTGCTTGTGTGACATTCTTTTTTGTGAGTTGTTTGCTCACTTACTGTTCTTCAGTGTAGTATTTTCTGAATGGTGGAATAAAAACCACTGATTTTTGTACTAATAAAGTTCATTGGATCAGTAACAAAGATATTCGCATTTTGGCAGCAATTATTTCCATCTCCTCAAATGCATCAAGTCAGTCACCTTCCCTTCCCACGCACAATCTTCCCCCAATCTGTTATCTAACTTATCCAAAGACAACTTTGAGAAGTATTTCCTTGCTGCTGTGGAGTGGCACCTGTTGTGCACGCTTTGTTTTGTAGAATTTCATTTGGAATATTACAGGGTATCTGCTAAGTCACTCCAAATTTTTTAAAAACTATAATTTCTACATTTATGAATCATTTTTCTTAGAACTACTTTTGTTAGAAATGAAACTCCGTGAGGTTGTGTTGAACACAATTTTAAACCTCCACATAAGGTCTGCCATTCTCTACACATTTTTAAAACAAACAGATACGCTGATCTGTGCAACATTAGGTGGAAAGTTCGCTAAATCATCATATATTACTGCTTCAAATTCATCCAAATTCCTTGGTTTTCTTGTGTAAACCATCTCCTTAGCCCACCCCAAGCAAAAAAAGACACACACGGGGTTAAATCAGGGCTGCAGGCAGGTCTTTCATGCTCACCATGTTCGCCGATCCAATTACCTGGGAAATGATGATGCAGTCATTCACAAGCAACACTTGCAAAATGTGCAGGTGCTCTGTCCCACATGAATTGCAGCTGTGGGTTGTTCCAGCATGAATTACTGGTCATACGTGACTTTGCAGCATTTCCAAGTATCTGTTGTCATTCATTGTATTTCGCAGGAAGAAAGGACCAGTTATTTTGGATGGAGTGATACTGCACCATGCTGCCACCTTCGGACACCTCTGCTTTTTCAACACATTCGTGTGGTTTTCTGGCTGCCCAATAATGGCAGTTATGTCCGTTTACAAATCCTCCAATGTGGAAAACTGCCTCTTCAGTCCACAGAATGTTCTCAAAAAGGTCAGGCCAACCATCACTCCAAACCAAGAAAATTTCTTCTGTCACTGTCACAAGGAAACAGTTTTATCCCATGGAAGGCAAATTACATGCAGGAACTGAGATATTTTGTAAAAATCATTGCAACTGTGTAAATGAAAGACATCTTTCAAAAGATGCTTGACACATTGATTCCTTAGGGCTCCTCATGAAATTTCCGGTGTTGTCAAAGCTGGTGGTCTTCCTGATCTTCTTGCTTCGGCAATCTCTCTGCAATTAGTCATTTGGAATAGCAGTTGTTAATTGTTTTTGCATCCATTGTTGCATGATCCCTCGTTTAGCCCTCCACTCTTTGTAATGACACCACAGGTCCGCAGGTTTTGTAACAAGTTGCAATTATGACTAGTGATGGGGAGCTCATGAATGAGTCCTTCAAATGAATGATTCACTCCAGTGAAGTGTGAACTATCCACTCAATTTCAATGAACTGGTACTTCAAACTCTTCACAGATAGCACACTCCACACTTTTTTCCAGTTCACTCACTCTCTTCCCCTCTCCCTCTCCCACTACCTAACTCATCCTCCTTTCAGTCCTCCCTCTACTGCCTGTCGACGTTTTGTGTGGTGTTTGTTGGGAACAATAGGTTTATGAGTGGTTGGGGAGGTGAGGGCCGAGGGGAAAGCAGCTTTAGTTGCTTACTGCAATGCTGACATCATTGCCCGTGACTATTTGTGCAGTTAAACTTCGTGTCTCCGGGTAGCATACCATTGGCAGCATTTGCACACAAATGAATATTAAAGATACAAACAAAGAGGCTGGCTGTGTGAGCACGCACAGCCAACATGAAAATAAATGTTTGTTAATAACACTGACGGAGGGATTTTACCTGAAATCGTACCAATGACTACAGGTGACAGTTTACGCTTTGAATCTGGAGGGTTATTATTCTCAAAAAAGAAAAAAATCTACACGATAACTTCTGAATAATTGCTTAATACTCATTCTGTTTTGGATTAAATTTTAAAACGAACATAAAATTGAACTTCATTTCATTGGTAGTCCTAGTTTTGAGTCCATGAATACAACAAATAATGTTTCATTTGGCAGATAAAGATTTTTTTTGGGCGCTTCGTGAGAAAATGTCGGCAAGATTAAATGTAATACTTGCTTTATATGTGACAGGCTTCTCTGTTTATTTTTACTTTGAGTTAAATAGAGCATGGTCGAAGTGGACAGATGCTATAAGAGCCCAAAACATTGAGTGCACATTACTGCATAGTTTGGCCATCTGTTGGTAAAATTATTAAGTATTACGAAGCTTTATTGTATGAGCGAGGCAAAGTGACCATAGCCGCAGCTGAGCGGTGAACTGGGCAACTTCGCCAGGCTTCCGTACTTGATGAATGAGCTACTTCATTTGAACGCTTCATGGCAAAGAGTGAAATGAATGAAGTAGTTCACGGGAATGAACGAGTTGGACCCATCTCTAATTATGACCCATTCTTCCAATGTTAACGTAGGTGACATTTTCCAATTGAAACAAAAGGAAAAAAAACAAAAACAAAAAAAAAAAACGTAAATAGCGCTGTTCCTAGCACAAGTAGTAATAAGACAATGGGTTCATAAATAAGGAAATTATAACTGTTTAAAAATAGGTAGTGACTTATCAGACACGTTGTACATACCCAGTCATGTGGGATGCTACCCATTGCAGTAGTATAACACTTCTTCAGGCTTCTATCACTGAGCCATGAATTCATTGCAGGTAGCTCAAAGAAACCTGAATAGAATTTATAGAGTGCACAGGACTAAATTTCATTTACATCTGCACATATCTTATGCCAATTATTTGGCAAATTTTGACTCGGAACTTAACTGGTATACTTTTAGACTTACTTTTTGTACTTTAGTGGATAAGATTTTGCATACATCTTGCAGCTTGCTGACTGCGTTACTCACATTTTGTACTGATGCATCCACTTTGGATTTTGTCTCTTGAGTTTGAGAGTATTCTTCACAAAGATTTTGTAAATCACAGGAAAGTTGTTCCTGTTTGTACTCTATGGGGTTACTTTTCTGTTAATGTATTTATATTGTGGGATATGTTGGTAATTATTTCATGTCTTAGTTGTTTACATAGCCTTATCAGTTTCCTGCATAGTACATCAGATAATTCAGTGCGTGTAGTTTTGCTCACCTAACTGAACTATTGACTAATACAATTCTTGAGATTGTTAAATGCCTGATTTTGCTGTGGAAACAGTTATCCTACATTTTTCTGATGATTTGTGAACTGCTGTGCCATACCTTTAAGTTGTGTTATTTGTTGCATGAGTTGTCATGTTGTCACGTTGTCACTAGTATTCACCTAATTTTTACAAGCTGGTTCCTGTTCTTGCACCTGCAATGTCACGAGCAAGTAATCGAAGGAGTTTTCCTTGTTGCACGCTTCAGTTTCACTATTTGAAAATGTGTTTCCCAGTGATAATTGAGAAATTGTCCCATTGAGGGTCATAAAAGTGTCATCATGATTAGTTATGTTACCAGTGTCACCATTCTTAATAGTGGGATGCCAACCTCATTGTTTTGGATGCCATGGGCCAGTTAACGAGTTGGAGCAATATATTCAACTGTTGCCAAGTTAGGATTTCTGACATCTTGGCATATTGCATTTTGTAATGAATTTTCAACAATGTCCATATCCTTTTACTCAAAAGTGAATAGTTTTTTTAAGAAAATTATGAATAAAAAATTTTCAAAAATGAAACTTTGTATGTATTGGTACTTTTCAATTAAGGTTAGTTTAGCTGCATATTCACCAATGAACCTGATTACCTGACACAGGCTTATAGAGTTTTGAATGAGTTATCTTGCAGTTTACTGACAACTTAGTACAAATTTTCGTCTTTTCTATAGAAATGCACTGCCCATGGAAGTATAAGAGATAATCTGCTAGAGAGATCACACCGAGTGAGGCCATATAAGCACACAGCATAGCAGCTTCCTACCATTACCACTGAGATCGGCATTCCCAATATGTCTCATTTGTTTTTTATTATTCTCATCCTCGTGGACATGTAACAAATACAATGAAAGTTTCAATAGTTTATTTTAAGAATAATATCAACCATTTATCTCAAAAACAACTTTTTGATCTCAACAAATGAAAGGTCTGTTCATATTTTGCTCTGCACCATCCTTTACATGGTCACTATTGATAATTGCATTAATAATTGGAAAAAATTGATTGGAAAGAACTGTTGAAAGAAATTTGAAGGTAATTTATGAATAACGAACAGACCTTCAATATCAATACATAATTCCATTGTGTTCTGTCTTGATTGTGACAGTGTCATGCAGGATCGCTCCTCCGGGTATCGGGTATATTCTTATTGTGTGCTCTGAACCTCCTGATGATGCAGGATCTCTGTGGTGGGTGAAAGGATGAACAAACTGGGATGGATGTCCCAAATGTGCGGATTAATTTTACCTTTCTAATAACTTTTATAACACTTTTTATGTACAATTGAGATACACATTTTTAACAATGCTGGTCTAACGAATCCAAGCATATGTTTGCATGCTACCACTTACAGGAACAAACAGAAGACACAGGAATTAATAAATTGAAGAGAATATCTAATCTTTAGTTTCATGCAGATGTTTCAAAACATTGTCCTTGCCACAAAACTTGTTAATTATGTTTGTCAGGGTCTATAACCCATTCAGTTTACATGCATAAAATGAAAAGAACAAAAAAATACGATTCAACACACAATGTTAATGTTGTTGAAATGAAACGTAGGTAAAGAACACTTACTCTTATATTAATGATACTTTTACATCAATAAATACTTTACACACCTTGAAAAATCTATCAAGTACAACTACCTGTTACAAAATCACTTGAGAGTGGTCATTAAGAGGGAACAACTGACTGGAGTGGAGACATCAATACAGCACCAGAAACTGCTCTAGTTTGTATACAAAACTTGTGAATGGGCAGTTATGATACATTTCAACAAATAAATGTGTATTGCATCTGCTTGGAGCTTTGAATCAAAATGCAAGTCAGTTACTGGGAGTCATGTTGCCTAAAAAATTTCCTGCAGTTTTGTAGAAATTTTTCCAAACTTGTCATTGCAACTTCATATGACATAAATATGGTTATTATTATTTTTAGGTTTTCATGTACCTGCCAAACCCTTATAGCCTAATGTGCTGCGTGCTAGCATGCAAAAGAATGTTGAGACAAATGTGCATGGATTAATTATGGTTGGAATGTAACCACAACCAGACAGAGTATGGTTTGTGAGCAAGTTTTCAAACTTGTTTAGAAGAATCTCTGGCTGGCTCTCTATCCCAGAAATGCAAAATACAAACAGGTGTATGAATACACACAGAACAAAATTGATTTACTGATAGTGCACTCAGAGTGGGTAACAGATGTGTCAGGAAGGATATGTAGCCACAGTGACACAGTAATTTCCAAATTGAGAATGAGTGCTTATCCAAAGCTTTTACCCAGGTAGCTGACTATATAAGGTATGCACACAAGGTTTTTTTTCTAGACTAGGCAACTCCATCCACTTCACACAATGGTAGCTGTAGAAGTATCAGTGTAAGATGTAAAGATGTTGGTCCTCACAGGGATAATGACACGTGTAATGTGTTTGAAGTTGCTTGCTATGTATTCGGTCATAGCATTTATGATCGGTCACTAGTACTAGTGCCGGCAGCCTATCCAGTTAGGGTGTGCTTGCCCCATCTCATATTTTGTGCTCGCTTACTCGCTCATGAAGGACTTTATCCTGTGCCCCACAGCACGCTAGTAGTTCTGAGTGATGTGGCTGGTCACCACCTGTTATTGTCCCACAATGAACTAATGAGTGATTTGGAGCAGTATGGTTTATCTACCTTTAGATACAATTCACAATGACATGCAGTGACCTGATTAGTAAACATATTTTTGCCCATGCTACATGATACTGGCAGCAGCAGCATTTTACAAATCAAGCTGCTCACAGTAAACCCATGATTTAGACACATGATAAGACCATTGCCTGCACAATATTAAAGATGGAGTGTTCTGTATCTCAGGACCTGCCATGTGGTTGCAGCCAAATGTGCTGATTTGCATCTCATGCATTTGTGATAGACAGTCTTATTTCAACCCAGTCACATGACTTCCTGGACTCTTCCCTTCTACCATGGTGATGAGAGTACACCTCCACGAGACACAGAAACTACTCTAATTCAGCTGCTCATGAGCTAAAATACATATCTGTCAAGTTTTGTTGTGAAGTAAACATTATTTAATTTGAGAATTATGGGCTCTGAAGACACATTTAGCAATGATATTTGTGCGTTCAGTATTTTTTTGACGTCTAATGAGACCTTCTGATGAGAAGTGTTGGTTGTGAGGCTGAAGGACTACTTTTGTGTTGTGGAGGCTCATTTCTAGCTCCTATTACCAACTAAACTTCTTTTGTGGGCCGAAACTGTAATAATAAAAATTGGGGGTTTAAAAATTCCTCCTCTTAACTCTTGTTTATACTTCACATATCTTTTTGGATGCTTTAGTTATCTGATGCTCTTGTCTTCACACAGATGCTGTTTACAATGAATTCGTGCCAGCATCCAATTGTGATACTGACGGATATAAAATACAATGACTTGAAAATAATAGTAGATTTTATGTACTACGGCGAAGTCAACATCTCAAATGAACAGTTGCCAGCAATTTTGAAGGTGAGTGTCTTACATAGTTTTAAAACAAAGCTTAATGTTTATTTAATAACAAGATAAAAAGTAGAAAATTAAATATCTCATGTACATGTCATTTTTTAACCAAGCGATTCTAAGCATTTAACGAATTGCACACGGTAGATATATTGATTGTTTATGATAGTTACCTTGGTCTTGCCAAATGGCAGAGGGGGGGCTTGATGTGAGTAATGGGACAACACAGGAAAATTCATTCATTTTACACATGTCCATCTTTGATTGTCTTGTATACTTCTCAATAGACTGGCAAAATTTCCAATTTAGGCTTTGTTTCATCTTTACCCATTAGGCCAAATTTTAGCTTTTGCAGAAAAGCAGCTTGGTAGATTGTTTTGTTACAGTATTCTGAGAGATGCCTTGTGTTAAGAAAGTCTGTTCTTTCTTGTGCAAAACTGAGTATGTTGGTCAAGTTCTTCACAAATATTTAGGAAGTCACTGTACTATACAAAATTGTTGCTGAAGCCATGTAGTGTGATAACCTCTGGCAAGTGGAATAGGAGTAAAATGATATCCCCAAGACAGCTTTCCCTTTTGACGGCACTGAACCTGGGAAACCAATAACAAGCATTAACTAACATCCACCCCCACACCCCCCTCACTAGATCACTCAGCATGTGTGGCCTGTCCATGTGGTGGGAGCCCCCTGACAGCAAAAGGATCACGCTACTGATACCTGAGCTGTTGACTCCCAATGTATGATAAGGACTGCTTGCTTGTCATCCTGGAGTATCAGAACTCCTGGCAATGTCCACCATTCCAGATGGTCCTTCTTGTGGGTGGGTGCAAACCATGGGGCGAGCCCCTGGTCATAATGGGTAGTATCGGGTGGATGCTTGGGGCATTAAGGGTACAAAGCTGTAAATATCTGGCCGTTTCTCAACAGCCATCTCTTCAGGTGTTAAAGGATCATTGAACGCTGCTTTGTGGGTACCCGAAGCCTGCCTTTCTGTGGCAACATGGGAGGATGACCAGGCTCACAGTCTTAGGATGAAACACTTTCTCTGCAAACTGGTCTGTACTAGTATATTCACTGCCACAAAGCAGTTGCTTTTTGTGGAGAATTTTAGGACAAATTTCATGTAATGGAGTCTCTCAGTAAGGTGCCGTCATGCTCCATGCTGATCAAAGCTGCTTCTGCCACCCAATATGCAACTCTTCAAGCTCGTGGTCATCTTGGTGATATCCTGGTGTCAATTAATTGTCACCAGTGTTTGAAGAGGGTCCAGGGAGTGATTTCTCATAAGGAAACTGCAATCTGATGAGCTCTGGACTAGTCTGGAATGACACACTGTTCATTTTGTTCTATGTGCACAGAAAAGCCTTAAAGACAAACATACTGATACAAGGACCTTGACTTGATTTTGATTTGATTTTATCAGGGAAGCAAAAACATTGGTCAAGCCCACTGCTGCCAGCATCTAAACAGAATTTATTGTGTGGTATTACTCTGTGTGTGTCTAGTAAAGCCAACCGATGCCCCTGAAAAGTGCAAGGAGATCCTTTACCAGTGCTTTGCTCGATACAATTTCTTCAGGTCCAGTTGATACGCTTATTCTGTGTCGCTTAATCTCCAGTGCCTCATGTTCGAAGATCAGATGTGATGCAGTTTCCTTGCCCACACCACAGATCCTACATTTGGGGTCTTCTTCTATTATCCCCATTGTGTGTAGGTGTTCTTTATATTCCCATGGCCTTTCAATAGTCGAACCTTGTGTTTCATTTCTCTTCTGTTGAAGCCCAGGATTGAGAGACTTCTCTTAGCAAATGGCTTCAGCATCAATACCCTGACATTTTTTGGGTTTGGATCTTATCCCAATATTATACATGCTGTCTCCTTGTCCAGTCCCATAGTTTTTTTATCATCACCTTGGTGATTGTCAGGACAGGTTCTGGTCCAATAAATGGTGTCACAGCCCCTATCCTGACCAACCTATCAATTTGCTCATTACCACTAACCCATGACTGACCAGGGAACCACAATAGGTTTACCGAGCTTGTTGCACAGGCTGCCAGTTTTCACTGCTGCTTGGCTGCCTGAATAAATGAAAACTCTATGACCTCTGTAGCACCTCCACAAATTCTTCTCCACACACACCCTGATAGTAGATTTCTGCTTGAAACACAGTGGCCATCTTCCCTAGAGAGACTGCACTCTCTAGCTATGGCTGCACTCCTTACATCCCAGTCCCAACACCTCGGCCTGTTTTCGAACCGTAAGTGAACCAGCATGGTGTCGAATTTTCTTCTCCCAGAGTTCTCTACTTCCAATTACTACACTTAATTGCTTGTTGAAACAGCTGGGAGGTATTATATAGTTCGCCAGCATTTCCCAAACCATACCTATGTTTACTCAGTATTTTAGTGAGATCCTGGATAGCCCAGTAAGTTCCAGTTTTTGCCAGTTTTTAACCTGTGTGCTCCAGCTGCTGCCTTCATCTTTACCCACAGGTTTAAAGGGGACATGTCCAGTATGTTTCTCATCCCAGCAGTGGGTGTGCTGCTAATTCCACCTGTAATGGCTAAGCAGGCCAATCTCTGTGTCTTAGCAAGCTCCTTAGCAGCTACCTGCTGTTCTACGTTTTTTGGCTCCTCTGTAGCCCCATAATTGATCATAGGTCTTACTACATAGTGTATATCCAGTACATACTCTTGGAGATCAAGCCCCAGGTTTTACCACAAGCTCTCCTGGTACTCATTATAGTACCTTCTGCCTTGGAACAGGTGTTCCTTATGTGAGGGGTCTACGATAATTTCTCATTCGGGGTCACCCCTAGATATTTCACCATCCCCTTCATTGGTAGAGTTTTATCAAGAAGCTTGAGAGTCCTAAATGTGTGTCAGATCTGCTTCCTAATAAATAGTAAAAGAAGTCTTCTTAGGACTGACCATTAGATCCTCTTATCCTCCATCCTGCACCAATTTTGCACAATTTTCAACGCTCCTTATGCCATAGCTCTGACTGTACTTGAAAATTTGCCAAGGTCGTCTGTGTACCCCTGGCAAAAGTACTGTCTGTAGTTTAATTCTACAATGAGTTCATTCACCACAAGGTTCCACACTAGAGGAGCCAGGACCCCTCCTTGTGGACAGCCTCTGGTGGTGTTGATTATAATTTTTTCTTGCATCATGATGGCTTCTAACTTTCTATCACTAAGAAATGCTCAAATCTCTCTGCAAATTGTGGTCTCCAAGCCATGCAGCTCTGCTGCCTTAACCATGGATTTGATGGTCATGTTGGTAAAGGCTACAATGGTCAAGAAGATGCAGAGGGCTCTTTCCTGACAGTGTAGTGCTTTCTCCGCCTTCGCAACAAGTTGGTGGAATTTAGTTTCACACAATTTTCTTGGTTGGTGAGCATGTACATTGTCCTCCTTTCTTCTTAAAACATTAAAAAAAACTGGTCAGACAGATTCGTCTTGTATCCTTGGCCTGAGTATGATAAATTCTCCCTGGCTTTGGACTGAGAACAACCTTCACTGCTATCCACACAGTAGGAATGATTGCTGCTGCTTGGCTAACCCTAAGTAACCTATGTAGGAGTCATATTTAGTTGACTCCTGCTTGTTGCAGGAGTGCTGGAAAAATTCCATATGGGCCAGTTAACTTGAATGGTTTGAATGTTCCCATCGCTCATTGGATTTTTCTATGGTCCTCACAGTCTCTCTGATTCCCATTTCTCACTTCGAATACCTGAAAACTGATATTTCACAGGGATCTTGTCCTGATCTATGTTGTTTGTCAGAGTACGTTGAGGGAAAAGCGTCTCTAATAGTAGTTCTAATGTTGTGTACTCTCCATCCTCCATCCTCTTTCCTTTAAGTTCCTCCTAGATTAGTTGGTATCCTAGTGAGGATTTTGTGAAGTCTGTGCTGAACAGCCCTACCAGTTACCTCCTCACAGAATATCTTCCAGGGCGCTTGCTTTGCTTGTTTAATTGTAAGACTAAAATATAGGGAGGTCCTTGTCAAATACACTCATTGTCCTTTCCTTCTTACAAGTTTAAACAGACTTCATACCTTTTTGCTCTGGCCCACCAAGATACATCCCTTTTCATGCAGTTCTTAGTGACTAAGCAGATGTCATGGTATGAGGTCATGATGGCCTCTGCTTCCCCCTCAAACTCTGCTGGATTCCTTATCGAAGTACTGACTTCCGATAGGCTTGAGTTGAGGTCACTCCTATACACCTGGGATTCCTATAGGGCACGGTCTGTCTAATGCCCATTTCAACCTCGAACTTAATATGTGTGTTGTCTGATGAGGATTGGTCTAAAGCCACATGCCATTGTTTGACATAACTACCCATCAAAGTGGAACAAAAGGTTATGTCAATTACCTCTTCCCTTCTTATATTCCTAAATGTATGTTCCTTGCCCTATTGGAGATCTCTAAGTTATTAGCTATAAGAAATTCTAGAAGGTTCTCACCTCTACTGTTCATGATGGTGCTGCCTCACACCAAGGTGTGGCCATTAGCATTGCATCCAACCAACAGTTGGTCACTCTGTCATGCACAGGCTTCTGTCAGTCTCCTCATCTCCTCAGGAGGAGGAGAGGACTAGTACTGCCTTTGTAAGGAAGGCATGCCATTACAAACTCCCTTGATACTTTCCTCACATAGTTGCATCCTGATAGTCACTAAATCCCTGGAACAAAAGTCAACCACTGGCATGAATGGGATTCAACTTTCTACATAAATGCATTTTCTGGGGATTCTTATGTTTCTAGCATAAACCAGCTTACCTCCAGTGCCACCAAGGCCCGATACACCCCATTCATATAAGTAGGGTTCCTGAATCGGGGCTACGTCCACTTCTTGTCTTCCCAGAAGATGACTCAGAGCAGCGGTGGACCCTTTACTGTGTTGCAGGTTTATCTGCAGCACATTTAGTCTCTGTCTTGCTACCATTGTTGCTCCTGATGTCTTTGATTACCCTGATGGCATCCTGCAAGAACCCCAAGATAGTCTCAGGTCCTCTTCCTGCATTGTCTTCAGGGACTTCTCTCAGACCCTACCTGAAGGGTTTGGCCATTTGGCGAAACCTTACGGTTGAGTGCCTACTAATCCTCTGTCGAGACTTTTGGGATTTGAGAACCTGTTTTCTCAATCAGTCTCTGTAGAGGTACCCTTAAGGAGTTTTGGTACCCAGATTAACATCTTTGTGGTCTTGAAGAGCTCAGCCACTGTCTTCACCAACAGCTTCACATCCTCCAACCTTAATATTAGGGGCACTTTTCCTTAAGCCAGTCCATTGTAGACACACTCACACACAAAGATAAGTGCACTATGATTCAGACAGAATGTCCTGAATTTGGGTCCTGGACCAGAATCCCCCCACCCCAGTATTATCAGAGAGTGCCATCTGCATAAGCTGCTCCTGCTGCGAGGTGATCTTGACTACTGGATAGCCTTGCTGGATAACTGCCATCCTGAAAACAGATTGCAATACTATACATCTGTTTCCCTATCTCTTGCCTCATCCTTTTCAGGATACCCTTATCCTGAGAACTGGGAGTCTTATTTTCCTTCCTTGTTTTCCAACTGCCTGACCTTGATGTAGAAGGGGCTTATACACCCCTTCACCCTGGGACAGTCTTTCCGTGGAAGTCTTCGGCACAACTCCTTAACAGGACCTTTACTCTATTCCATTACCAGCTCTATTCTGATCATTATTTTGTAGAGTGAAATTTAACACTCCTCCACAGAAAACAGAAGGGCCGTGCAAAAACCTCACAGAGAAAGTGAAGGTTGTGTGTGACCGATGTTACGTGAAGCTATATTATGTCTTGCCACATGCGAGTTGCTTCCAGTGCTTGTGTTTAGATGTCTTCCTGCTGTACAGTGGTCCTCTGTGAGGGAAGCCTTCATGTTCTGCCACCACTGACCGCTCTTACCAGATCACAAACCTTAGGAGAGAGAAAAAGGAGATCCGAGAGTAAAAGTCCCCGGATCACCTACCTTATGCCGAGGCTTGCGAAAAATGTGATGGACTCCTCTTTGTTACTCCAGCCCTGTCCCCCTCCCCCTCCCCTGTAGTTCCAACACCCTCCTCTCCAGCCCACTGGTAATGGTGCTTCTGTCATCGAACATCCCCCCCCCCCCCCCCCCTCACAATTGTGTCTCTCTCAGGCCAGACGCCTACTACCACAACTTTGTCGTGGGATACAATGTATGTGTGCCCCAAGGTCACCTGCTCTCTTTTGTATACAGACCTGACAGAAGGCTGCTCTCTGTCTGTGTGCTGCCCTCCCCAATTTTCGAAAGAGAAGAAGGCACAAAAGTCACAGGATGAGACCTCACTGGTGCCATCAGAGGTGCCATCTGCCCCCTTGCAACCTGAGTCTGAGAACTTATTTATGGATGTCACCCCATCTGTGTCAGTGACGACCGCTGACCCGGTGACAAAACCTCCCCCGTGATGACCACTCTCCACAATTCACGGTTATCAGGCATTTTGTCATAACCGTGTCAGTCCTGGGATTGCATCTGTAGGGGTCTGCACTTTGGTTTGCACTGATGTCATTAGACACTGGATCCTCCTTCATACCAACCTGTAAGCAATATTGGTACCAGTGCGACGACCACATCAATCAGCATTTGCAATACAATCTCCCTTCAGGTAGGCCATTTCCTTAGGTTGACCTTCTACCTTAATACAGCAACTTCCGCCACCCATATCTTTTCATTGAGGACATCAGTGCACACCAACCCCTGTGGAGGAAGTGACTCTTTGATGTGTAGTGGTCTTCTAACTGATCAACTTATTACAGACTTTGATTTGTGTCTCTTCAGTGATGGTTTCCCTACCCACTTCAGTGCCACTCAGGGCACCTTTTCTTCTATCAATCTCATGATCTCCTGCCCAGAACTGATGTCTTCACTACATAGAACACTCCAGGATCTTTTTGGCAGTGACCGCTTTCTGGTGATTCTATAATTCCCATCCTGCTGCCAGGCATGCTGGCCCTCACATTGGGCATTGTGCAGAGCCAATTTGTCTTTATAATGTCTGCTGTGCACGTTGACATCTCTCTCTTGGATTGCATTGATGTGGTCTTGCAAGACATCTCTGCCACTATTCATCATGCCACTGGCATTGTTATCCTGTCTTCTGCAGGTTCCCCTCACCATCGAACAGTACAGATGCGGACGAGAGATGTAGCGGTCACTGTCCGGGATCACCAGTTGGTGCTGCAGTGAAATAAACACCACCTTTCATAGACTGACCTTATTGCTTTTAAGTGACTCCCTGCTAAGCTCACTGCCTCACGAATCAGAGTGAAAAGGAATACAGGGAGTGCTGTGTTTTCTCCCTGGGGATGTATGCCTCTTCATTGCTGGTCTATTCTGAGCTCCGTAGCTTTCTGGGCAGCCAGTGACAATCCAGGGTCTTATCCTGCATTGTGCTCTGGTGCTCAGTGTACTGATCCACAGATCCTTGCAGAATAACTGGCAACACACTTTGCTATAAGATTGGCATCCTCTTCCTATCCTGCTACCTTTCTCCAACAGGAAGGACGAATTGAAGATCCCCCCCCTTCCCCCTCCCACCCCCTCTCCGGTGTTTCAACTGCCACAAAGCTGAACCCTATGATGAACCCTTCATTGAATAGAAATTATTGTAGGCTCTTACCTCTTCACATAACACAGCCCCAGCCCATATTCCAGCCACAACCAGGTGATCCAACACTTGGACATTGACCAGATGCTGCATAGGGCCTTGGACCAAATTTGAATCGTGGGTGCCTTTCCCTCAAAGTGGCAAGACAGCATAGTTATCCACGTCCTTAAGCCTGGAAAGAACCAGACATCTCTCGACGGCTACCGGCCGATTAACCTGACAGACCTGTTTTGTAAACTGCTAGAGAGAATGGTTAGCTTTTGACTGTGTTGAGTACTTGAATCTGGGGTCCTTTTGTCCCAATATCAAAGTGGCTTCTGGGAAGGAATATCTACAACTGATCATTTACTCGGACTCTAAAAAGCAGTCGGACAGACTTTTACTAACCACCAACACCTTGTCGTGGGTCTCGTTTTACCTATATAAGGCATACGACACAGCTTGGGGCATCACATTTAAGTTACCTCAACGACTGGGGCTTTCATGGCCCCCTTCTGATTTTTATCCAGGAGTTTTTATCCTACTGACTCTTGTGGATTTTACTTGGCACTTCAGTCGACACCCCTGAGATCTAGGAGAACAGTATTGCACGGGGTTCTGTATTAAGTACTCCTCATCGCCACCAGTGGACTCATAAGCTCTGTCGGGCCTCAGGTTTCCTGGCACCATATGTCGATGATTTTTGCATCTTATGCAGGTCCTGCTCGGTAGCATCTGCCAAAAGCCAGCTCCGAGGTGTCATTCGACAGGTTTCTGTGTGTTCGTCTCCCGTGGATTCCAGTTTTCTCCCTCCAAAATGCAGGTTAAACATTTTTGCCATTGACCCAATTACACCTGATGTTGATTTTTATTTTGGCAACCAGTGCCTATATGTTATAGCACAGTGCTGTTTCTTGAGCCTTATTTTTGATAAAAAAAAAAAAAAAAAACTCTTATGGCTGCCTCATACATGCGTTCAGAAGCAAATGCTCTCTGCCTTCTGGGCCACACTTCTTGGGCTGCAGTCCATATTACTATTCTCCATCTTTACTATGCTCTGGCTTTGTTCAGACTACATTATCGTTGTCAGATTTATTGTGCAGTGGCTCCTTCCACTCTGAAACTATTTGACCCCTTTTATCAATATGGAATACGTCTGGCTGTCAGTGCACTCCACACTAGTCTCGTTCACTCCCCTCACAGAGCCACGGACTCTCCATCTACAAATATGATCGAGCCAACTCCCGGTTTCTTATGCAACGGCTGTTTGACAATTCTCTTATCGTCCTGTGTATCCCACCCTTTCAGCAAATGAGGGATCTCTCTCCTTATACCTGCCCTCAGGTGGGATTGCCGGTAGGAATGCATCTGACTTCCCTCTTTCAGGATCCCCAACTCCACTCACAGGATAGTGCCCCGTGTATTTCCTCCCACATCACCCCTTTGGTGGTGTGGCAGCCACTGAATTGTTTTTGTTGTGGTCTTGTCCAGAGGCTGGTTTGCTTTAGCTCTATATGCTACTCTATCATGTGAAAGCTTCTTTATCTCCCAGTACCTACTGCAACCTACATTCTTCTGAATGTGTGTAGTGTATTCATCTTTCGATCTAACTCTATGATTTTTACCCTCCACGCTCCCCTCCAGTACTAAATTGGTGATCCCTTGACGCCTTAGAACACGTCCTACCAACTGATACCTTCTTCTAGTCAAGTTGTGCCACAAACTCCTCTTCTCCCCAATCCTATTCAGTACCTCCTCATTAGTTATGTGATCTATCCATCTAATCTTCAGCTTTCTTCTGTAGCACCATATTTCGAAAGCTTCTATTCTCTTCTTGTCTAAACTATTTAACGTCCGTGTTTCATTTTGGTACATGGCTACACTCAATACAAATACTTTCAGAAACGACTTCCTGGCACTTAAATCTATACTCGATGTTAACAAATTTCTCTTCTTCAGAAACGCTTTACTTGCCATTGCCAGTCTACATTTTATATCTTCTCTGCTTCAACCATCATCAATTATTTTGCTCCCAAATAGCAAAACCCCTTCACTACTCATTTCCTAATCTAATTCCTGCAGCATCACCCGACTTAATTTGACTACATTCCATTGTCCTCGTTTTGCTTTTATTGATGTTCATCTTGTATCCTTTCAAGACACAGTCCATTTTGTTCAACTGCTCTTCATACTCCTTTGCCATCTCTGACAGAATGACAATGTCACTGGCGAACCTCAAAGTTTCTATTTCTTCTCCATGGATTTTAATACCTACTCCAAATTTTTCTTTTGTTTCCTTCACTGCTCGCTCAATATACAGATCAAGTAACATGAGGGATAGGCTACAACCCCATCTCACTCCCTTCCTGAACAGTGCTTCCGTTTCACGTCCCTCGACTCTTGTAACTGCCACCCAGTTTCTGTTCAAATTGCAACGTGTTAGATAAGGCAGGATGCGCTTTTCATCTCCTACTGCCACGGCGCATCATTTACTGCTAGGATCATGTTGTGGGCTCACAGCAGAGCTGCAGCCATTAACAGGATCCTTCATTTAATTACTCCGGCCTCCCACCACCGTGTTTTAATACATAATAACTCGGTGAGCACTTATCAGGGTATAGATCGATGCCACTGTCATCACCCTTTGGTCTCTGCTATACCGGACCTTTCCTATACCCTTGTCTGTGCTGGCAGTCCAGTCCTCTTTTTCTGGGTCCCGAGTCATGAGGGCATCTCGGCGAATGAACTGACTGACCATTGGCTACATAGGCACACATTTACCCACCGTTCTCTTTCACGATTTCAGGTGCAGATGTGTGGTTACATGTCAGATCTCTCTCTGCCCAAAAGTGGAATGAGATCTGGTGTACTACTGCACTGAGTTGTAAACTTCACACAATAAAGTGGTCTACTGAAGTTTGGCACTCATCCTTCTACTCTTCTGAGAAATAATCCGCCGTCTTATGCTGTCTATGTGTCAGTCATATTGAGCTCGTCCCTCATCTTCTCTTGCGTAATGAGCCACCCTCGCAATATGGTTGTGGAGCCGGACTGACGATGTACCGCATATTAGTACGGAGGGCCAAAAGGAGACATTCTACCAAATGTATCCACGGATAATCTGCTTTTTTATTTTCAGATGAATGTACAGCCTAGGAAAGCAGTGGTGCACTCCATTTGTTGAAGAATACTTGAATATTCTTGGAGACAAAGGTGGGGTGTCATCCTGCAATGTGTCGAGTTATAAAATATCTCCTGTATAGTGTTTGCCATTCAGATTTCCCTCATTGTCTTGGACACTAGATGTCGTATTTGGTGATACCTCCAATCACCGTATTTGGTGCCTGTATGCTATGCTGCTCAACAATGCACACTGCCAATTTGCAGGTGCCACAGCAAAGCCCAAAATGTATAAAGTTGTTTGAGTATGTGTGGTATTCACTGATGGTGCTTCGGATTCAGTGTATGCCAGTCTAATACTATCCAAAGAAAAGAGAATATAGTTCACTGCTTTAAAGCTACAGAAGATTTAAATTTAATAATACTGAAATACCTGATGGTACAGGGAAAGATACGAAAGATACATTCTCATTTATTAACATACTGTTATATTTGTGTGTCGGTGCAAATTTTCAGCAGTGTTCTCTGATCATTGTTGTCTATTCTGAAGTTTTTAGCCCAATATTGAGTAAAAGCTGCATTGCTTCCTAACCGTAGATAGCTGAGGGTGCACTTACAAGGAGTATTAGAATGATCTAATGTGTTTGCCACGTACTGCACTCGACAACAAAAATGTTATCATCTAGAAACCCCCCACCTTGAAAAAATTATCTTTTTTGTGTCACACTTATTTGTGGTATATTGAGTGTCTTCAATGTTTCACCAGAGGGATATATGATGAATTAATTCTTGCGGTGGTTACTGTTTAGAAAGCTTTGTGTCCATATTGTTCATAAAGCTGCTGCTGCATTTTAATCTTACTAGAAAGTTGTTCTCTGCACGGTACACTCCACGTTTTTAATCAAAGATCTGTTTGAACTTCTCTGTGTGTTTTATTACTGCGCTGAATACAAAGAGCAGAGAAATGTGCCGGTCTGTCCAGGAAGTCACAGCCTAGCTTGTCACAGAACTTCGAAAGTCTCTGGTTCAGTCCTTCCACTCTATTCACAATGAAAGTGTCACTATCAGTTCTGGGTGCAATGCTGCAAATTGTGAGCCTCATGGAAACTCTGTGCACAAGGGTGGTCTTCTCAGCCTTCTCTGCCAGGCACAGGAATGACCCGAGTATGAACTCTGAGCCCAGACGACACATGTTCCCAAACTGGAAGGCAGTATTTTGGTGGACCACCAAAATGGACACAGCCATTAAAGATAACAGATGGGCTCTCCAGTGGAGCACCTCATCACTCTTAAATTGCTCCTTGTCCAGATCTGCCACCTAATAAAATGACAGAAACAAGAATGCCAGGAACGGTGTGCTACTACCATTTGACAGTATATCCTTGCTCTCAAGTTCGGGCAAAGATTCAGTGCCTCTATGGATGCCAATCTCCCACAATTGTATCTGATACCTCCCTGAATTCTGGAGATAATAAAAGGTATCAGGTAGATTCTATAATGGTAAGACAGATTTAGGAACCAGGTTTTAAATTGTAAGACATTTCCAGGGGCAGATGTGGACTCTGACAACTATCTATTGGTTATGAACTGTAGATTAAAACTGAAGAAACTGCAAAAAGTCGGGAATTTAAGGAGATGGGACCTGGATAAACTGGCTAAACCAGAGGTTGTACAGGATTTCAGGGAGAGCATAAGGGAACAATTGAGAGGAATGGGGAAAACAAATACAGTAGAAAAAGAATAGGTAGCTCTGAGGATGAAGTAGTGAAGACAGCAGAGGATCAATAGGTAAAAAGATGAGGGCTAGTAGAAATCCTTGGGTAATGGAAGAAAAATTGAATTTCATTGATGAAAGGAGAAAATATAAAACTGCAGCAAATGAATCAGGCAAGAAGTTTCAAATGGCTCTGAGCACAATGGGACTTAACATATATGGTCATCAGTCCCCTAGAACTTAAAACTACTTAAACCTAACCAACCTAAGGACATCACACATCACCCAGTCATCACGAGGCAGAGAAAATCCTTGACCCCACTGGGAATCAAACCCGGGAACCTGGGCATGGGAAGTGAGAACGCTACCGCACGACCATGAGCTGCAGACCAGGCAAGAAGAATACACATGTCTCAAAAATGAGATTGACAGGAAGTGCAAAATGGCTAAGCAGGGATGGCTAGAGGACAAATGTAAGGATGTAGAGGCTTATCTCACTAGGGGTAAGATATATACTCCCTACAGGAAAATTAAAGATCTTTGGAGAAAAGAGAGCCACTTGTATGAATACCAAGAGCTCAGATGGAAACCCAGTTCTAAGCAAAGAAGGGACAGCAGAAAGGTGGAAGGAGTATATAGAGGCAATGTACTTGAGAACAATATTATGGAAATGGAAGAGGATGTAGATGAGGATGAAATGGGAGATATGATACTGTGTGAAGAGTTTGACAGAGCACTGAAAGACCAGTTCGAAACAAGGCCCCGGGAGTAGACAACATTCCATTTGTACTACTGACAGCCTTGGGAGAGCCAGTCTTGACAAAACTCTGCTGTCTGGTGAGCAAGGTGTATGAGACAGGAGAAATACCCTCGGACTTCAAGAAGAATATAATAATTCCTATCCCAAAGAAGGCAGGTGTTGACAGATGTGAAAATTATTGAACAATCAGTTTAATAAGTCACAGCTGCAAAATACTAACATGAATACTTTACAGACGAATGGAAAAACTGGTAGAAGCAGATCAGTTTGGATTCCGTAGAAATTTTGGAACACCTGAGGCAATACTAACCTTCCAACTTATCTTAGAAGAAAGATTAAGGAGAAGCAAACATACATTCCTATGATTTGTGGACTTAGAGAAAACTTTTGACAATGTTGAGTGGAACACTCTTTCTCAAATTCTAAAGAAGGTAGGGCTAAAATACAGGGAGCGAAAGGCTATTTACAATTTGTACAGAAACCAGATGGCAGTTATAAGAGTCGAGGGGCATGAAAGGGAGGCAGTGGTTGGAAAGGAAGTGAGACAGGGTTGTAGCCTCAGCCCAATGTTATTGAATCTGTATATTGAGCAAGTAGTAAAGGAAACAAAAGAAAACTTCAGAGTAGGTATTAAAATCCGGGGAGAAGAAATGAAAACTTGGGTTTTGGCCGATGACATTGTAATTCTGTCAGACAGCAAAGGACTTGGAAGAGCAGTTGAATGGAGTGGACATTGTCTTGAAAGGAGGATATAAGATGAACATCAACAAAAGCAAAATGACGATAATGGAATGTGGTCAAATTCAATCGGGTGATGCTGAGGGTAATAGATTAGAAAATGAGACGCTTAAAGTAGTAAATGAGTTTTGCCATTTGGGGAGCAAAATAACTAATGATGATCGAAGTAGGGGGAGATAAAATGTAGACTAGCAATGACAAGGAAAGTGTTTCTGAAGAAGAGAAATTTGTTAACTTCAAGTATTGATTTAAGGAAGTTGTTTCTGAAAGTATTTATATGGAGTATAGCCATGTATGGAAGTGAAACATGAACGATAAATAGTTTTGACAAGAAGAGAATATAAGCTTTCGAAATGTGGTGCTATAGATGAATGCTGAAGATTAGATGGCTAGATCACATAACTAATGAGGAAGTATTGAATAGAATTGGGGAGGAGTTTGTAGCACAACTTGACAAGAAGAAGGGACCAGTTGGTAGGACATGTTATGAGGCATCAAGGGTTCACATATTTATCATGGTCAGGCAGCGTGGAGGGTAGAAATCATAGAGGGAGACCAAGAGATGATACATTAAGCAGATTCAGAATGATGTAGGTGGCTGTAAGTACTGGGAGACGATGAAGCTTGCACAGGATAGGGTCGCATGGATAGCTGCATCAAACCAGACTCAGGACTGAAGACCACAACAACAACAACAACAACAACAACATCTCCTTGATGCTGATGTCTACACTGACGCTGACGCTAATGCTAAACATTTTGCCCTGCATCACGTTCAAGTCTCTGAATCTGAGAATTATCAGCCCACCTTTAGTGTCCTTAAACAGTAGGTTCATGGAATTCACTTACCTTTTAACTACACACCACCTGGATTGATATAAAGCTCCATTGAGTGTGGGGGGAATTCCCCAATACCCAGGCCGCTGACCCTTTGCCCTGACACGGTTATAGAGCCGGACCGTGCCCATAGCCAAATGTTCAAACACGTATTGCTGGAGTGCCAAAGTCACTTTTTCAATTTTATCTGAAACAAGGGTGCACTCCCATATGAGTGGAGAGAAAGTAGGATCGTTCCGCTACTGAAACTGGGTAAACACCCCCTCTAGTTAGACTCCTATCACCCAATTAGTATCACTAATATTACCTGCAAGTTGCTTGAACTTGGGGTGAGCCTTATGCAGTGTCGTTGCCTCTGCCCTGGGGTGGAACCAAAAACACCAAGACTAGTTTTCACCTAGGCCATTCTAGTTCTGGAAATCTGGATTGCCTATAGTCTGCTGTCCACATCTTTTGCCTGGGATAAATAACTTACCACTGTCTTCTTCTACCTGCAAAAGGCTTAAGTGACATTGCACGGCATCATTACATCCTTGTTATCCTACACGAATTGGCCTTCAGTGCAAGCACCTGATTTTTGTCTGGACTGTCTTGTCACATTCTTTCTAAATTCAAGTTAGTGCTTCCCATAGTACACCCCCCCCCCCCCCATACACAAGAGTGAGGCTCTGTAGTGAGTGTGCCCCCTTTTCCTAGTGACTGTCGGTGGCCTTCCTTTAGCTGTGGAGTCCGCAGCATCACCCTCCCTGCATGCTGACGATTTTTGTTTTTACTATTACTCCTCCACTGTGGGCACTGCTAAATGCCAACTGCAGTGTGCCTTATGAAAGCTGCAGTTCAGGGCTCGCACCCATGGTTTCTGGTTTTCAGCTGCCGAGACACAGGTCGTGCCCTTCTGTCGCTGTCATGCTATCCGTTCGTACCCGGAACTCTAACTCGATGACTGGTTTCTCGGTGTTGTGGAGTCTTATCATTTTTTGGGACTGGTCTTTGATGCGCAGCTGATGTAGCTTTCCTGTATTGACCAACTTCAGCAAACTTACTGAGGCAGTCAAGAGTGTTAAGGTGTTACCAGTAACACTCAACCTATAATTTTGTGGCTTTACAAAGAACTAATCGTATCCTGTCTCGATTATAGAAGTGTGGCATGTGGCTCACCATTGCCTTCAACACTGCAGATACTGGACCAGAAACACCAATGTGGAGTCAAAATTGCAACAGGTTCCTTTCACATCCATCCCCATTCTGTGTACCCCGTTCTCGAACACACATGTTTTCGTCTGCCTGTCCCTGCCTGTTACTGATGTATTTATGCATTGGAAGTGGTATATATTGATGGCTTGAAGGTCTACTGAGGAACCAGTTTTGCCTACACACATTCAAGATGCAGTGAAATACACACACTGCTGAACAGGTGCAGTGTATTCATTACTGAATTGGTGGCCATCAGTCAAGCCCTCAGTCACATTCACCGCACACTGATGAGAGATTCTTAATTGGCAGTGACTCCTTCAGTAGTTTTCAGGCTACAGACCTGTGCTACCCTTGATATTCATCAGTTGTGACTATCTGGGATCTCCTTTCTGATCTCCATCAATCTGGACATTCAGTCACCTTTGACTGGGTTCCAGGCCACATTAGAATTCCAGGGAATAAAGCTGCTGATGGGTAGGCCAAGTTTCTACCAGGATGCCAACTTTGGAGGTGGGGTACCGAAATTGAATCTTCATTTGACTATGCTGTAAATTGCTGGAAGCTCAGAACGTGGAATGATGTGGCCTATTTCCTCTGAACAAATTGGGGACAGTAGAGGGGATCACAATTGAGTAGCAGTTGCCTCTTCATGTTTCTCACAGGAAATCGACAGTTATCTGTCAACTTTGCATTAGCCACAAGTGGATGATCCATGGCTACATTCTGTAAAGTGATGATCCACCCACTGTTGGTACGGTGCCCATCTGACAGTGGCCCACATCCTATTGGACTGCCCTTATTTGGCCACATTAAAATCGAATCTTAGTTACGGACACGCACGCATTGGTGCTAGCAGACAACTCCCAACCGGAAGATCTGATTTTACATGTTACTCCATGAAGGCATCATGTACTCCTTTGTGAGGTAGCATCTTTGGCCTCGTCAATCGTTTGAGGGATTAGAGGGATGTCCCTTTGTCTGCTCTGATCCAGGGGGATCATAGTTGCCTTTGCTCAGTGGACCGGCATGGCTTCTGCCGTTCCCACTCTTTTATCCTTCTTTTTCTTTTAAGTTTTTCATTGTTTTTAATGTCTCATCATCACTGGTCTCTTTCCTGTGATTTTATCAACTTGCCTGCATTGCAGGTTTCTTGTAGTAATGAAGGATGAGGAAATGCCTGAAAATGGAAAAGTGCATCTCATACCACATAACGTGTCCCGGGGGCCTCGAGCTGCTTTCTGGACAAAGATACTCTCCCACCTTACTTCTCCCCACCCTTCTCTCACTTCTACTTGCTTCTGTATATTGATTTTATTGATTCTCACTTGTAGTTGGATTCATCACAATTTGTCTTCCATGTTCTTCCTCTTTGAGGATTATTCCTGTTCTTATGCATATAGGACAAATGGAGCAATGACCCTTTAACCTCATGAGCCTAATCCAGTCAGGTTTATCGTGTGTTCATTGGATTCAGTAGGGCATTTGATACAGATGTGCAACATATTAGTAGGAAAGGCCAATGTCTGAATGAGATTATTAGGAAGAATCTTAAGAAAATGTAATTCATTCATAAAAGAAGTTGTTTGACCAATTCTAGAGTACTTGTTATCAGTGTTTTCATCACAGGATTGTTAAAATGACATGAATGGGTCACAAAAGCACTCAGCCAAACTCCAATGGCAGACTTTGAGAGAGGTATTGTGTGTCACAGGGAGATTTATTATAGAAATTCCGAAAGTGTGCATTCTGGGAAGAGTTGAGTAACATATGACTTCCTTCCACATACATCTCGCAAAATGACCACAATGAGAATATTCGATAAATTAGAGCAATTGTGGCTGTTTACCAATAATCATTCTTCCTGTATGCCATTCACAAATTGAACATAGAAGGTTTAGATCAGATAGTGTGTGGTGGAGGGTAATTCTGATATCACTGTCAGATTATATGTAGACTTATACGCATTAAAGTAGATTATCCTAAGGGAATTTAAGTAGGAAATTAAGCAGTATACTTTTAGTACAGAAAAAAGTTGAGATTGTAAAATGCAGTTGGATAATAGCAAGAAGAGAATTTCTGATGGGGACAAGTTTGCTAGCATCTAATACACATTTAAGTTTTAGGGAAACTGTTGTCTAGGTTTTTGTCTAGTATTGCCTTGTATGGAATTGAAATGTGGATGAAAGGCAATTTGGACAAGCATAAGATACTGCAGGAGCTTTTTAAATGTGATGCTGTAGAATAAAGTTAAAGATTAGATGGGTACATCAGTTAACAGATGAGGTACTGAATTTAAATGGGGGAATGATTGATAACACACATTCCATATCATCAGGAAATCATTAGTTTTGTAAGTGTGCAAAGGTGACAAAAGTGTGAACAAGTATGTATCAAAGTGTGAATAAGTATGTACGTTCACATGAGTATAGGTCACAATAGCTATGCAGAGATGAAGAGGCATTTACAGGATAGCCTAACGTGGAGAATTGTTTGAAACCAGTCTTTGGATCACAGACCACAATGACGACGACATAACAGGAAGTGGAAAATAGTTCGCATTCAGATATACATATCAATGAAATCATCAGCTCCAAACGATATGCAAATTAGATGTCACTAAAGATACCACAGATATTCCTGTTGAAAAATCTGTCGAGGCTTGTGATACAAATCTTGAATTCAAATGTAAAATAATCTATGTGGCCAGGCAGAGCAAGGTGCATGCAATTTGTGTCCATCGCAGACACATAATTTGTGCAAAATTCCCCTAAAAATGCTCTAATGATTTGATTCAGAAGATAATCAATTGTTATAGCCATACATTAAATCTCCTATTCAACAACCAACACTGAATTTTTTACTCAGTTGGTAAGCAAGCAAGAGTTTTTGTCAAGACCTTTAATTTGTGTGGGATTGAAACAAGTGGCAGAGAAGATTGTGACACTAATTTGTTCAGACAAACAAGAAGCCGATTTCTGTGCATTGAAACAGCTTAAATGACGATTTCTGCATGAACACGAAGACAGCACTTGATTTAGAGCAGTGGTAAGAGCCAACCATTGTTCTATGAAAGTTGGGTGCTGGGCAATGAGATGGAGTATTTCTTCCACCAAGATGTTTGTCAGGTGACTTAGCACTGACACTAACACGTGGAGAATACATAACCATCATTCGTAGCCAAGTTTGTCACAGTGACAAATACAGCATTTGGAACATACTACTTTATCGAGCAACACGTAAAGTATAGGTTTTGCGAGATGTGAGATGCACATAGGACTGAACACTTTGACTGGAAACTGTGATACAATGTAAAGAACAAGTCGAGCACTTGTGTGCAGTCACTAAAATAATGCTGTTTCTTCGGCAGCTCACCAGAGTACACCAGGGAGAGACATAATGGCCACTACAAGCAGGCCTGTGAACTGTATTGATGTGCACTCTCTGAAATAGCACACTTCACGAGTGAAGGTACATCACCCACAAGACACAGTCAGATGTCAATGTAACTTTTACATGTGCACACAATCGGCCGGTAGGTCAGTGATCAGAGTTGCAATTCTCTGTGAGTGGTAGAAAAGCCATCAAAGAGCATTTGTGTCCTTCATATTTGGTGTAGTTATGAGGCCCAGTAGGATATATAAGAAATGTGAACAGCAGCATATGGGCCACGTGGGAACGTGACAGCAGGCGTATTCGTAAATAAGGTTCCGGCTGATTACACCCAACCACAAGAGAGGATCACTGTGTAGTACACAAGGTACACAGTAACCCTGTCATGCCTGGGCCTGCCATTCAAGAAAAGTGTGAGATACCCTGCAGCATTCTGTTTTATCCTGCTACATCGGTTGGAGACTGGCAGCAGCCAGACTAGGGGATTACCATCCTGCACCTAGGGTGCCACTAGCACCACAATAAGAATGGCCGGTTTTGGAGCATTGCTGCGAGCAGTAATCAACTGCCAATTAATGGTGTCAAACTGTGTTTGGTGACAAATTGTACTTCTGTAGTACTCCAGATATAACCGATGGCGAGAACTGTGACGAGATGGGGGAATTTCTTTCCTTCTGGCATTTTGGAGAGGCACGGCCATACAATTCCCGACTTCACAGTGTAAGGAGCCATCAGGTATGGCTTCAGGTCGTGACTGATAGCTATCGAGGTAGATCTGACAGGACAAACATATGTCACGGACATCCTGTGTTCACACGTGTTAACCCCTCATGCAACAATATTGTGTACCCATTTTTCAAGAGGACAGTGTTCGTCCACACACGGCATATGTCTCTCTGTACTTACTACGTGAAGTCGAGTTACTCCTGGAGCCAGCAAGAACCCTGTATCTGTCCCCAGTAGGACACGTGTGGAATCAGCTCGTGCAACAGCCTCGTGTCGGTGACAGTAAGCAGAATATCGAGGGCAAGTAGGACACTGGAGCGAGCTTGCAGCAGGGAAAGATACTGCGGCTTTGACAACTTCTAATGTTTTTGACGAGAAGAATGTGTGAAGTTGTATTGCAACCTTCCAACTTCTTTTAAATGAGTCGACTTACTTAGTATGCGCAACCGATCTTTTCCGGATAGCCAGCTATGTCAATCTCTGAAAACTAGTTCTCTGGAGAATGATGCTAAATTAAAGGGACATATAAGACACTCTCTTTACTCGTGAAATAAGTAGGTACTTTTAGTTCATTCTCATTATTTCATCTCCACAAAGGAAATAATTATCATTTCTCACGTAAATATTTGACTTCTAGTAAGTCACCTGTGTCATCTCACATTACACACATTTAAGATACATTTACAACAGAGTTGGTTTAACAACCACAGAAATCATAAACACATCTTGCCTCTATCAGGTCTGTGATGAGTTACTTAAGTCTTCCTCAACTCGACTGTTCTTTTGCTACTAACAACTGTCACAGTTACAAAACAGCACAGAATAACAGTTCCTCACTTTCTTTACGACTTCAGTGGACCGACTGATGAGTACTCGTCGGTGTTGTTTGTCATGAAAAGACCGTAGACATGGCAGTCAAACTTCAGACCTGCACACACGGATGGGTGACGTAAAGTAGAGAAGGTTCTTTTCTCCCACTCACATCTAAAATATCGTGTGCTCACAATGGTGGAAGGCTGAGTGGTTCTAGAATTTGCACAGAAATTCTCAAATCACTAAAAACTTTCCTAACAAAATCAGTGCATGCATCCGTGCCAGAGAGAGTTAAACACCGTAATGGAAAAGTCTTTGAAAATGTGACTCTCAGTATTGTAATCACTGATATAGTATCACATATTGTTATAATTGTGGAAAGATCATCACACACCCTTTCAACCTACAAAGTTTCATTTCATTTCTTCCTCCCCTGCAACGGACTTTACTTTCTTCCTCTAACAGTATTGTCAGATCATATTGGTCAGTGATGGAATACTGAATAAAAGGAGGGCTTCTCATTTTGCCAACATGACTACGGTAAGATGTGCCATTTCAAAAATTTAGGGACATATGCTAGACGAGTGCATGGTGCGGAAGATACTGGCAAACTGAAAAAAAATTTCAACAGTTTAGTGGTGACACAGTTGCTAAGAAATTAAAGGGAATTGAACTGTAGGTTTAAAAGCCAATCAGAAATATGCCATGGTTTCAGTGTTGTTATATTACACAGCTATGTAGAAAGCATTGGGCAACATACCTGATGTTGATCTTCCAGCAAATAATGTACAGTGAAACCACTATCTAACATTTTTCAACGGACCACAAATTCTGAACACTGTATAGAGGAAAACACTATAAAGAGGAAGGCTTCCAAATAATAATTGTAGGGCATTACTAAAGATTGGGATACCACAAATCAGCTTTGACAAATGGTGCCATGGATGACATTTAAAATTTTCTCAACAATGTAATATGATATTCGTTGCAAATGATCAATGCATGAAACGATTATTTTTTTGTAATTAAAACGTGGGGCCTGGTAGGTGACAGGGTGGAAGTAAATGGCACCAAAAAGATCGCAAACAGAATGTGCGTCAAACGTCATGTGAACAGGTTCTGCCGCTGACATGTGAAACACGCTGAGCACGGGCTTTCCGAGTGGGTGCAAACTGTGAATCAACAGAACGGAAAATGATGTGTCTACATCCAGTCACTTAAACATTATAAAGAGGTAAATAATTGACCAGGGCACCAAAAATATGAGTGTTATATGGAGGAAATTGTAACATAGAGGAAACGCAGTAAAGAGGAAAATTTAACATTGTTTATATGGACTTTTAGTTGGGACCAAAGAAACAGATGTAACATAGAGGAAAACATTATATGGAGGAACGTTATAAAGAGTTCTCACTGTATTAATGGAACTTAAGTATGTTTTATGCACTGCCTTCTCTATTTTTTGTAAATGGTGGCTTGTAGATTTCAAAAGGTGGAAAAGATTATTTGAATGGTATGTTCCAAAGACAGGGGTGTAGATTTCATTGGCAGTTTAGTTGAAATACATTTCCTGTGGATACACAAGATAGGCAATACCTTTTATCTGCAGTAGTTGTAGTGCACACACGCATCATTTTAAGATAACTCTATCTGATCAAAGTATCTGGACCCCTCTGTGTAATGTGGAACCATACACTAGATGTCATGAAAAGTGGGCCCCTCAGTGTAAAGGAGGTGAAGGGTATTATGTTGTCAGTAGTGAAGCAGTAACAGCAGACCGGGTCTAATAGGGGGGTTCAGTGACTTCGAACATGGACTAGTCATCGGATGTTACCAGAGTACAAAATCGATCGGGGACATTTAGACCCTTGCCAAGCTGTGAAATAGGTATGTGAAGGAACTTTCACAGTTAAACAGAGACTGGGCAGGCCTTGCGCACTGACTGACAAGAATTGCTGAGCTCTGCAGAGGGTGGTTGTAAAAAAAAAAAATCACAAGAAATCAGTGGAAGGAATCACTTGTCAGATCCAAAGAGCTACCAGCAGTCCTAACTATTCCCCCTCCATAGAAACTGTTTATTGAACATCAATACAAATGCTATGAGTCTTACTGTTTGATAATTATGCATCACTACAAACAGTACACAAAATGCACTCTTCAAACAGTTGTGTATGAAACATTGTTTTACACTTACAGAAACGAAAGTGATTGAATAATCATTAAATGCAGTCTTTCACATACATAACGCTACCACTATGAGAAGCAGAAAAATTAAGTGTTAAATTTACTGAACAAAATTGTGATGACAAACAAAAAAATAAGCAATAAATTAATCAATCACTTAATACAAAACTTAGTTTTTACACCACCAATGGGTTATTCACTCCATCTTCTCTTTTCCCTGCTGTTGCTGGTTGGTAACTGCTGGAACACCTGTCTGCACAGCCTGTAAAACTCACCCTCTTCCCTCTGCTGGAGGGAGAATCCTGTTAGCACAATAACTGAAGTAAGGAGTTAAAAAGAATGGGTACAGTGGTAGAGCAGCTCTTCATAAGCCATACACAGCTAAGAGACACACGAGATAGTGTAAATAGTGACACCACTGGACAGTGGATGACTCAAAGCAAGTGATTTGGAGTGACGATCACACTATACCCTGCGGCAATGGAATGGGAAGGGTTCAGACGATGTGAATGGCTGGACAACATTCCCCACCATTGTACGTAGCACGAACAGTGATGTACAGAGGAGGTTGTATTGTGGTATGAGGGTGTTAGCCACAGTTAAGGTGTGGTCACCTTATTGTGTTTAAGATACACTAAGTGTTGGTAGGGTACAAACAGATTTAAGAGCATTGTATATTGTGTATAGTGAGGGAACAGATCGGGGTTGTCGATCAATTGTGTCGTCGAGAGAGTGAGTGCACCCTGTGATAAGAGCATCTGTGAGGCAATGGTTTGTGGACAGTAATGTTCCTGATATGGACTGGGCTGCCCAGAGTCCCAGCTTGAACCCAATGGAACACTTTTGGGCTGAGTCAGAATGTCAACTTGGCTCCAGTCCCCAGCATCCCTACCTTCTCTGGATCACCATTCCTCCAGACATTCAGACACACAATTGGAAGTGCCTGCAGGTGAGCTAAAGCCATCAAAAAGTGGCCACAAGGCAGTTGCTGCAAGGCTAAATACTGCAACACCTACAACCATAAAAAGGAAACACAAAATATAGTTATTTAAAAAAGTTGATGAAAATGCTCTTAATGCCTTTTTAAGAGGCAGGCTTCACTATTTCGATCTGATTGTGTAAGTGTAGAAAAGATGTGGAATGATTTCAAAGAGATAATATTGACATCAATGGAGGTGTATATGTCACACAAATTAATAAGTGATGGTACTGATCCCACATGGTACACGAAATGGGTCAGACTGCTGTTGCAGGAGCAACAAAAAAAGCATGCAAAATTTAAAAGAACACAAAATCCCCAAAATTGGCAAAATATTGCAGAAGTTCGAAAAACAGCACGCACTTCAATGTCATATACTTTCAATAATTTCCCCAACAAAACTGTCTCATAATCTGGCAGAAAACCCAAAGAGATTCTGGTCATACACAAAGCATACCAGTGGCAAGATGCAACCAATACCTTTACTGTGCAATAACAGTGGTGAAGTCACTGATGACGGTGCCACTAAAGCAAAGTTATTAAACACAGTTTTACAAAACTCCTTCGCCAAAGAAGATGAAGTAAATATTCCTGTATTCCAATGCACCACAATTGCCAAGATGAGAAACAAAGAAGTAGATATACTTGGTCTAGCAAAGCAGCTTAAATCATTTAAGGTCCCTTTCAGAGTATGCTGATACAATAGCTCCTTATTTAGCAATTATATGCAACTGCTCACTCACAGAAAGATCCATAGTTAAAGACTGGGAAATTGCTCAAGTTGCACCAATGTCCAAAAAGGGAAGTAGGAGTAATCCGCTGAATTATAGTCGCATATCACTAATGTCGATTTGCAGTAGGGTTCTGCAACAGATACTGTGTTTGAACATTAGGAAGTACCTCAAAGAAAATGGTTTATTGACACAGTCAGCATGGGTTCAGAATATATCATTCCTGTGAAACAAAACTAGCTCTTTATACTCATGAAGTAATGACTGCTATTGACAGGGGTTGTGAAATTGATTCCATATTTTTAGTTTCCCAGAAGGCTTTTGACATCATTCCTCACAAGCATCTTCTAACCAAACTGTGTGCCTATGGAATATTGCATTAGTTGTGTGACTGGATTCATGATTTCCTGCCAGAAAGGTAACAGTTCATAGTAATGGATGGAAAGTCATTGAGTAAAACAGAAGTAATATCAGGTGTTCCCAAAGGAAGTGTTACAGGCCCACTATTGTCCCCGATCTATATGAATGACATAGGAGACAATTTTAGTAGTTATCTTAGATTGTTTGCAAATGATGCTGTCATTTACCATCTTATAAAGTCATCAGATGACCAAAACTAATAGCAAAATGATTTAGATAAGGTATCTTTGTGGTGCAAAAAGTGGAAATTGACCTTGAATAAAGAAAAGTGTGTAGTTATTCACATGGGTACTAAAAGAAATCTGCTAAGGTTCAATTAAGCAATAAGTAATACAAATTTGAAGGCTGTAAATTCAACTAAATACTTATGGATTACAATTAAAAATAACTTAAATTGTAATGATCACATAGATAACTATGTGGGTAGAGAAAACCATAAACTGCAATTCATTGGCAGAAATTTAGAAGGTGCAACAGTTCTACTAAAGAGACTGCTTACACCAAGCTTGTCCACCCAAGTATTGGTGTGGAGTGTTTATTCACATGAGGTGGGACTGATGGATGACTTTGAAAAAGTTCAAAGAAGGGCAGTTTGTTTTGTATTAATGCAAAATAGGGGAGATAGTGCTACAGACATGATATGTGAATTGGAGTGCCAATCATTAAAGCAGAGGCGTTTTTCCTTGTGATGAATTTTCAAACTCCATTTTTCTCCTCCGATTTTAAAAACATTGTTGGAACCCACCTACGTAAGGAGAAATGATCATCACGATAAAATAAGAGGAATTAGAGTTTGCACAGAAAATTTAAGTCCTAGTTTTTCCTGTGCACCATTTTAGAGTGGAATTGTGGAAAGACAGCTTAAAGGTTGATCATTGAACCCTCTGCCAGGTACTTTACTAAAAATAGCAGAGTCATCACATAGATGTAGACACACTCCTTTTTAATGTCTGGTAATAGATGTTCTGATAACTTTTGATAAGATGGTGTTAAGGTACTCGCATTATCAATACTCCAGAAGCCATTTTCCACATAATGTTTGGTTTGTGAAGTCCATTTCATATTGTCATCCTTGCTGGGCAAGCCTCACATTTGACTTCTGAAGCCTTATAACAGATGTAACCTTCTCAGTAGTTAGTGTTAACAGCTGCTGGAATAAATTGATTAATAGTTGAAGTCATTACATGGGATATGTGGCAATGGAACTGGATATTAACAGATGGAGCAGTAAGGATAAGGCTGCAGGGATCTAAGGCACTTCACAACAATGTTGTTTTGTTTCATTGTTCAGTGGTGTATCATATGGCTCTAGGTGGGCAGTAAAATTCTGATTACTTCAGATTATTGTTAGTTTTTTTATGGAATCTCCTGGTCTCAAGATCGAGATAAATCATGATAGAAATTCGCCTGTCTCAGCTTTCTCTTTTCATACACTGACAGTTGACACACCCTAATGCATCAATGAATAGTAGATTTGGGATTTGGTAATGGAGGTAAGTGTGTGTGTGTGTGTGTGTGTGTGTGTGTGTGTGTGTGTGTGTGTGTGTGTGTGAACACAGATTGATGGTCATGTTGTTACACTGCAACGTGGGCGAACTGTGTTCAAATTTGTGTCTGTGTTACGGTTTAATGCCAGTTCGCAAGAGCAAAGTGTATGGAAGGGACCTATAATGAAAGTTGATACTGGACAATTACTGTATTAGCAAGTAAAAGGAAGTGGATTTTGAAAGGGAACCACAAACATTTGATGTCAAGGCAACAACTAAACTTAATTCTCCACCAGAAAACACATCTGGTATGTTATAATGGGAACACAGGTGACATCTGTATATAAGAGGTGTAAAAGAGCGGACTCACAAAATTACAGACTAATATTCTTGACATCAGTTTGTTGCAGAATCCTTCAACATATTCACAGTTTGAATACAATAAATTTTCTTAAGGGGGGGGGGGGGGGAGGGAAAGCTTCTGTCAACAAATAAAAACATTTTTAGAATGCTTCTCTCAGGTGAAACTCGGCTTGCCCTTTCCTCCCATAATATCGTGTGAATTATGGATGAAAGGTAATAGGCAAATTCCGTATTTGTTTGTTTCCATAAAGCACTTGACACAGTGCCACACTGCCAACTATTAATGAAACTACAAACATACAGAATAGGTTCCCAGGTACACGAGTGGCTTGGTTACTTCTTAAGTAACAGAACTTGGTATATTGTCTTCGACAGTAAGTGGTAGTAAGAGATTAGGGTTTCTTCAAGAGTGTATGGGAGGGGAGGAGATGTAATGGAACCACTGTTATTTTCTGTATACATAAATGATCTGGCAAATAGAGTAAGCAGCAATCTGCAGCTGTTTGCTGATAATGCTGTGGTGCGTGGGAAGGTGTTGGTGTTGAGTGACCCCCTTAAGAAAATTTATTGTGTTCAAACTGTGAACATGTTGAAGGATTCTGCAACAAACTGATGTCAAGGATATTAGTCTGTAATTTTGAGAGTCCGCTCTTTTACACCTGTTATATACAGATGTCACCTATGTTCCCATTATAACATTTCCGGTTTTTCATGAATGGCAGGTAGCTATAAATGTAGAAACATGTAAGTTACTGCCAATGAGTAAGAAGAACAGTCATAATGTTTGGTTTAAGGATTAGCGGTGTGCTGCTTGACACAGTCTCATTGATTAAATATCTAGCTGTAATGTTGCAAAGCCATCTGATACAGAATGAGCACCTAAGGACTGTAGTAGGGAAGTTGAATGGTCAACTTTAGTTTATTAGGAGAAATGTAGGAAAGTGTGGTTCGTTTCTAAACGAGACTGCATGTAGGACACTAGCACGACCCACTGTCGAGTACTGCTAGAATGCTCCAGATTTGTACCAAGTCAAGTGAAAGGCATTGAAACATTTCAGAGGCGAGCCTTTAGATTTGTTACCGGTAGGTTCAAACAAAGTTGCAAATATTGTCAATATGCTTTGGCAACTCGATTGGGGAAAATGTGGAGAGAATATTATGATCTTCTCGACGAGCAATATTGAGAAAAATTAGGGAACTGGCATTTAAGGCTGACTACAGAGCAATTATACTGCCACTGACATATATTTTGCATAAGAAGAATGAAGATAAGACGAGAGAGATTAGAGCTCCTACAGGGGCAAATATACAGTTGTTTCTTCCTCGCCGTATTTGCGAGTGGAACAGAAAAGGAAATGATTATTAGTGGCACAGGGTACTCTTCGCCATGCACCGTGCAGTGGTTTGCGGAGTATTTATATAGATACAGATGAAGAAGAGGCTGGTATGTGATGGACTATGTTGTTATCTTCAGTCCAAGGACTGGTCTGATCAGATCTCAACAGACACTGTGACATATCTACATTTGTTGTGCGCTTAGTTTCCCAGCTTCTGCTCTTTAAACTGTTGAATGTGTACCCACTAATACAGCTATGTAACAGTCTCTTAATGAATTACATATTACATTATACTGCCTGATTTTCTTGTGAACACCCTGCCCCTCTTGTATTTTCTGTGAAAAGTTTCTCAATGATTTATCACATTTTCCTAACGCCACCATCTTTTCCTATTTCCCATCCTCTTAGGTTGTGAAACAAACTCTAAAACTACTGTGCCAAAGAAACTGGTACACCTACCTATTGTCATGTAGGGCCCCTGTGAGCCACGCAGAAGGGCCACAACACGATGTGGCGTGGACTAGACTGATGTGTAACTGACACCATGAATCTTGCAGGGCTGTCCACGAATCTGTAAGAGTGAGAGGGGGTGGAGGTCTCTTCTGAACAGTGTGTTGCAATGCATCCCAGATATGTTCAATATTGTTCGTGTCTTGGGAGTTTGGTGGACAGTGGAAGTGTTTAAACTCAGAAGAGTGTTTAAACTCGGAAGACAGTTCCTGGAGCTGCTGTAGCAATTCTGGATGTGTGGGTTGTCACATTGTCCTGCTGAAATAGTCCAAGTCTGTCGGAATGCACAGTGGACACGAATGGTTGCCGACCACAGCACCATATTTTGCCTGTTTGCATCTCTCTGTATTTGAATACTCATGTATGTACTGCTGTCTTTGGCGCTTCTGTGTATTATATATATATATATATATATATATATATATATATATATATATATATATATATATATATATATATATATATATATATATATATATATATGCATTTGAAACCAAATTAATGACATCTGATTTTGTGTGAACTGGTATTTAAAACTAATTAAGATGAATAATTGTTGTTATCCCTTAATAAATGTATATATAAAACATCATGTAGTGTGTCTACAATGTATTTTTGAGAAAAAAATGTTTCTATTACTTTTCAAGGAATCTGTTGTTTGTTACAAAGTGATTTCCCACATCTGTTTCACACTGTTTCTTCTTTGCCTATTTTCTGCTTCTACCCTCAAGACCAAAGAAACAGTAATTAATAATGGTATTCTTGATTAAACAGGCCGCAGAACTTTTGCAAGTGAAAGGCTTGCCAGAGAACAAAAGGCTGCAAGAGTCATCCACAGGTTCGGGGTCTGGCTCCACAGGTAATTCAGTCCTTGCAGCAATGGAAAGTGTACTGTAAAAGCTAAAATTGCAGTACTTCTACAGAACACTGTTTGCACCTTACAGTGGGCTCATTTCCTCTTGGTGTATTTTGTATTATGACATTGAATAACTATAGTTTTTTCTGTTTTTTAAAAAATGCATTTAAACTTTTTCTGAAGTATGGGATGTTAAACTCCAACCAACCTTCCTTTCCCCTTTTTGTGAAATTTGATGGTAACCCCAGTGTTGTAAGATTTGATGGTAACCCCAGTGTTGTAAGAATGCAATGCTACCAGCAATACAGTATTGCGACTGGTTATTTATTTTTAACCACATACAATTTTAATTGCAGATCCTTGAGTCTTAATAATTTTTCGTGGCAGCTAATCTGTTTTTAGAAATGTTGCCTACAATGTCATTGTCTTTGTCATACCTGTGTGAATTCTGATCTGTAAATTGACACTCCTTTGTAAACGTGCTAGTATAGGAATACAACTGTAAGGAATTTATTATGTCAGTAACATTTAATGCAATTTTGTTATACGATGACATGATGGAGACCATGGGTGTTATCTGAAGACAAATGTTGATGGTGTTAAGACAGCAACCAGCCACAAATTTACTTTCAGTTCCTTTATTCAAAGGGCACCGATTTTCATTGCATGTGACTTACGTGCATGTGGCTTACGTAAGTCACATGCAACAAAAATATGTAACGCAACCATCTGTGTGTGTTGTGTATATAATTATGTATTATTTATATTTTAGGGAAATTAATCTGTAAAAGACACACATGTCAAAGAAAGTGTGTAAACCATTTGAGGATGAATCACAACAATTTGAAACCAGTAATGGTGCCCTTTGAATAAAGGACCTGAAAGTAAATTTGTGGCTGGTTGCTGTCCTAACACCATCAACAATAGTGAAATTTAAATTTATTTTAGGATTCACACTGAACACTGCATTTATGATAAAAACAGGGAACATTTGTGGTTCAGGCTCTTGATGGGGCTATTGGCCTATCTGCAGGTAGAGTATAGTATTTCTTTGCTGTGGCTCTAGGAGGGGGAGAGTGGTGGGATATTCGCCCCAGGAAAGATCCTGAATACTTAAGTGACAGCAGGCTATGTGGCCCTGGCAATGTCCTGAAGCGATCAAAAGAAGGAAAAATTCCTGCCCCTTTACGGGACTGAGCCTGGGACCTCCAGTGTTTGTCTACTACCCTTTTCATAATGACTGACACCTGAATTTGAGCTCATATTCTAATTACATCACATGACAAACATCAGACTGTCAGCTTGCTAGACTCATAAAAATTTTTACTTTTATTTTATACATGAATATGATACTTCAGTTGAGAAGAGAACAATATGTGCAGTAATATTTAAAGGAAGGTGTGATTTTTCACACATTTTTGGTGAGTGTCAGCTTTGAGGACTCATAGAAATCAGGCTGTAATTTGGAGAGAAAAATTTCCTGTTTGTAGTTTAAAGATACTCATACTCTATTCACAGGTGAACTTTATTCACTTTCCATTTAGCTATTTCGTAGTAATTGTGGTTGATGTAAATTACCACAGTATGCTAAATGCTGATGCATATCAGCAACACACAAAGTGTAAATGCAAGCTCTGTTGTCACCTTTAATGGCTGTTATATTTTTATGTCTATTAATCTACATAAAACGCCAGTATCGCATCTTTAATTAGTTTGCTGATTTGTCTTATGTGGTGCATGCTTGCTTATGCTTTGTTGCCAGACCTCTGAACAGTATTTTCAATTCTTTGTTCATTGTTGCAATGTTTACATTGGGGCTTCCCATCAGAAGGGGAACAATCTTGCTCCCATTAATTGTTGTGTGCTTGTGTGAGGCAATCATCATAACACAGTTAGTTGCCTTGCACTTGTGTGAAAACATGTGTCTTTTACATAGTTGTGGAAAGTGTGTGGTGATCTGTGTGCATACTTACTTCAAAGCATAAGAAGAACGAGGCACAGGCAGTTCCATGTCAGCGCCAGTGTGCAGAACTTGTGAGTGTCGTGGTGTTATGGAAGTAGATAACTTTAAATGCAATGATAGTAGATGGCTTTAAATGTGAACGTTTTAGGTTAAGCTTTACCGTAACTGTAATTGACATCAAATGAAAGAACAAGTTTGTTACCAGTCACTTAATCTGTCTCCACCACCTGTTTCAAAGGTTTAAACCACCGTCATCAGGTGGATTTACATTTGTATATGTGCGTTGTTATTTTTTTGGAGGGACTTGAGGCACTGTCTCAAGTGGTCACAGGTTCCTTTCACTGTCATAATGCATCACGTGTGTACTGTCATATTTTGTAGACAAAAAAAGAAAGTGGATGAAGCGGATTTCGAGATAACAGAGGAAAACTGCACGTCTTATATTGTCAAAAAGGAGTTATGGCAGGCAACAGAAGTTGGCAGTGGGAAGTTAACAGGACAAGTCATAAGAAGGAAAATCCACAACTTCTAACTGGAGAAATGTTAGCATCTGTATTGGAAAAGTTGAAAACAGAAGTGGAAGGTTTTCATGAAATGAGTGAAACAACCCTTTAACGTGCTAATCTAAAATTGGCCTTCAGATATAAGTAGTTCAAAAAATACCTGTGCTGATGGAAAATAACAGAGTAGCAGGGAAAAGAGAAGGAATTCTTGTGGGTAAATAAGACACTTGTGAAACACTGGGTGGACTATTTATTACACTGATGGGAGTTGGTGTGGCGTAAATCATTCCAGAAAATTAGGATGGCAGAAATAGGAAACACTTTGTGTCAGAAAACATAAACGATAATTGCAGAGAAAGTGTGAATAAGTGGAATGGCTGGAAAGGAGGAATTCAAAGCTCCTTTGGGTTCTGGAGTTCTAGAAAAAGGATTATGATGTACCACATTGTGAATGAAGATGGATTTGACCGAAATGTTGGACTGTGTTTAATTGGGCATAAAGGAGGTGCAGAGTATCTTTTAGTATGAATTCCAGACACTATGAAGAGGCGTTTAGGAGCATTTGAAAAATTACCTAACAAGATCTGAAATTGTTTTAAATCAAGCTCTACATCACATGATGTTGATAAATCCAGTACCACAAAGGATTCCGCGATTCAACAAATGGAAAGCAATAATGCAGAGCTTTCTTATAATGCGACATCGTAGGAGGAACTTACTAAAGCTGTCCTACTGGAACTTGCCTGACTGTGCTTCAGCTCAGAAGAATAGATTTTGGAATATGTATTGTGGTCAAGAAAATTAAACATCTGTGATTGCCAATGGCACATTGAAAATTTGGCACCATTGAATTTACTTGCACATTTGACAAGAACATGGTAGGAAAGGAGCACAAAATTTTTAAGATAACTGATACTTTACACTTGCTTTGCTTTACTTTGGAGTATGTTCCCCAGAGTGTTTGGAGGAATTGAGTGAGTTATGTACACAAACTTCAAAACAGTTGTGCACAAAAAGCCCACTGTATTGAAACAGAAATAGAACTGCTGCTGTGCCAAGTAGACAGGTGCAATAGCAGCAGGAGTGAAACTGGTTAAGATAGATTGCCCATTATTCATCGTTATTTCTTGCAAACTGTATCCATCTGATAAGTTTTTCATTTACTGTTGAAATGTACATTACATTTCATTGTTCATATATTGACAGCTGGTTGTATGTCAAGCATCTACATGCTGTTTAATATATTATTGCCCTCTGCTCACAACAACTGAATGTGCAATGCTGTGTGGAAGTGCGACTATGGAGCTTGCATTCTTTGCCGGTGAAAATGTGCCTACCTTGCATTATGACAGTGGTAGTATTCTGATTTGACAATTGTGCTCTACCAAAGCCTTGCATATATTGCAGCTGCTAATGCAATTACTTTACAAACTCTTAAATGACAAATGTAAGGAGTATTCATTAATAATTATATTCAATGCAACCAGCACACATTTCAATTTTACACTCGTGCTTTCTCTGCCCAGTACCTACAACAGTAAATTGAGTTTCAGCATCTTACGTTTGACATTATAGTGATTGAATATTAATCAGAAAATAACAAAAATCCACCTGCAAACATAACGATGTTGTATCTGTGAATTGTGAAAAGGAAATTTTTCTCCTAATTAGGGACTGACTTTTACAATCCTTCAAAGTTGATGTTTACCATTAATGCTTAAAGAACCACACTTTCTCATAAATATTTCTACGCATATAGCAGCACTTTTAACTAAAATCTAATATTTGTACACTAAACAAAAGTAGACATTTCTAAGATTCTGGCAAGGTACAACACGTTGATCTTCATAGTGCAATGTAACCAGAATATGAGCTCAAAATCAGTCGACAGTCATTCAAAATTGATAATAGTGCCCTGACCACAGCACTCTTACTGACCCACCTGTATATGTGATGTTGTATAATAAAATTTGGAAATTGGTAAGCTGGATGAATACTGAAAATTTTGGTTCTTCGTCTCAAATAGTTAACTGGAAAATGTTCCTTGTGTGGCAGAAAAGTATATTTTTGAGAAGTGGTGTTTTGAATTTTCGCCACTAGTTTAATCATGTCTCGTACTGTAGGAAGGTCTTCCTAAGTCACTGCACCTGAATCGGAATGACGAGGTGATTGACAGTTGTTTACAGGACAGTTGCCATAGCAACAACCAACCACAGACCAAATTTCTTCATGCCTCTATTCTGTTCACCATTGTCATCATTCTGTAGCCAAAGTCAAATGCTGATGACACTTGTAGCCAATAACGTAACAGTTAGGATTCATTGTCATGGTTGCATTGTTTCCTTATGTGGCTTATTAATGTTTGTCACAGAATGTTCTAAACAAGTTGCGAAAGTGTACCAGAAAGTAAGTAGATTATTGCCACCCTGCTAAACAAACTAGTGCTGCACGGTAACAGACACAATGTGAATGATACCAGTACAGATAAGCCCAGCTGTTCTGCAGCAGCCATTTTATGTGTAAGATGACAAATGTGAACGGACAACTTTGTACCTCTCCCGTGATAGTGTGTCAATCACTTTATCACTTTGATCTAGGTATAGACAACTCTAGAGTGCCCTTTTCCAATCCTTTGGAACGCTTCACTCTTCTAGAGACCTACGGTACACCGCTGCAAGAAGGGGGGCAAGTTCCTTCGCGTACTCTGTGTAAAATCGAACTGGTATCCCATCAGGACCAGCGGCCTTTACTCTTTTGAGCGATTTTAATTGTTTCTCTATCCCTCTGTCGTCTATTTCAATATCTACCATTTTGTGAACTGTGCGACAATCTAAAGAAGGAAGCACAGTGCAGTCTTCTCTGTGAAACAGCTTTGGAAGAAGACATTTAGTATTTCGGCCTTTAGTTTGTCATCCTCTGTTCCAGTACCATTTTGGTCACAGTGTGTCTGGACATTTTGTTTTGATCCACCTACCACTTTGACATAGGACCAAAATTTCTTAGAGTTTTCTGCCAAGTCAGTACATAGAACTTTACTTTCGAATTCATTGAAAGCCTCTTGCATAGCCCTCCTCACACTACATTTCACTTCGCGTTTGGAGTGAAGCCACCTTTATAGCTCATCCCTAAGATGAACTATTGCCTTCATGCTGGAACACGGGCAGACAGGCACACTTCAGGACTGCACTGTCAATAAACCATTCCCTCACAGTTCTTCTTCATGACATGTGGCATTGTTGAACTGATTCAAACAGTCATTCTCTCTGCAGACTCCCTCTGCTGTAGACAGTACATAGTACTCTGAAATATATGCATTTAGCATTTTATAAAGGGCAATATGGGGAGAACAAGTTAACGAGGAGGAATGGCAAATTGTAAGACTGTCACCTGTGTGTGTCACTGTTGGCACTAAGATGACAGTAGATAACATTCACATAGCATTTCACAAATCTGAATCCTACCACCAAATTGCCATGTAGTACAGAACAATTTGCCACTTCACTCCAAATACCTTGCTTCCAGTTGTCCACTATCAAGTGTATATTGCTCATTATGTGAGCTTCAGCATTCCTTAATATTAAGAACAGGAACATGTAGTATGTGGAAACTGCTCAGCCATCATATCCAGGGCTGCTGAGAGTGAGGACTGCCCATGGAGCATGTTACAGCCTGGACCCCAACTAGAAATATAGCAACCCAATATTATTGACAATCTAATGTACTTGGTCTCACTCTGGAAGCTTGCATAAGTTAAAATGTGCATGTGCGTGTCCGTGTGTGTGTGCGGTTTCTCCTGTCAGCACCTGATGAGTAAATTTTTCTTTTTCTATCGAATTGCATTAGACTGCCAAAAATTGATCTTCACTGTACTGTTATGCTAAACCAATTTTATTGTTATTTCAAAGGTGATTGATATGAAACATAATAGTTTGGTGAATATTGGAGATAAACACAAAATGCTCATCACGATAAAATACAGAGTAAATGTAATTTCCTAACACTAATCCCATCTTTACAATTGCAATCAGTTTATGCATGACAGTATGCAGTACCCCTACATTTGAATGAGCTGTGTGTTCTAAGGTCATCAAACATTTCTCAGATCACAAAGTTGTTTTTAGTAAGAATTTTTTCACCAGTGGAGCTTTATGTTCACTCCCTCTATGCAATGGGTACGTTATACCCTTACAAATATGTCCAAAATGGAATTCCCAAAGATCTTAATATACGTGGAAAGAAAAAAGAAGGCAAAAAATCTTGTAAAACTGGGAACACTGGTAATTCAGTAAAATATTTTGAACTGTTTTACTCTTTTATGATACAAATCATAAGCCTGACATTTTCAATGAATAGCAATTGATGAGCAAAATAATGGAAAAAAGTAAAATAATTGATTGGTTGTTAATTTTCCATTTTGGATACTTATTTATGGATCACATGGTGGGGGAGAGAGAGAGAGAGAGAGAGAGAGAGAGAGAGAGAGAGAGAGAGAGAGAGAGAGAGAGAGAGATGTATGAAGACAGTAGCAGTGGGCACTGAAGAGAGAAGTTATGATCTTTCCTTCATCAGGACCACAATCATGGAATATTTTTTGTAACAAATGTCCAGCAGTTGACTTCTGAGTGTGCTTTTATTTTGCACAATAATGGCTTTGGGATTATAGTCATTCTTGAGTGTATGTTGAAATGTTAAAATGTGTGTATCCTGCTGTGACATGCCATCACTGAAAAAACATGTTTCTAGTTTCATAGCCAGCTGAGGTTTTTAACTGTGCACAGTGGCAACCATATTCCGTATTTTCAACATGTACTTGTATTCCAAAATAAAACTTACAAGACCAAAATTGTTTTTTCGGTAAGTCACAGACAGGTAAAACATATTTTAAAATTTCAACAGGATACTGAGAATGGCTATGGAGCTGAAATCATGACTGTGTAAAACAAATGAACAATTAATAGTCAAATTATGGAAATTTCTTTTAAAAAGTGGAAAAGGAGGTATTAGTGGTCAGTGGGGCAGTGGCAGTAGAGGAGGAGGAGGAGGAGGAGGAGGAGAGACACCTGAAGAAGAATCAGTGGGAGAAAGAGAGAGATAGGAGGTAGTGTACACAAAACAAAAGATGTGTGTGGACATGATACACAGACTCAGTGGATTAGAGAGGGGTGGAGTCTGGACCCTCCAAGACCAGTGGGCTTGAACACACAGGTGTGGGAGAGTGCAAATTTTGGACTGAAATTTTACACACTTTGGCCTAAGAGGAAAAAAAACTTGGATGCCTCAGAATTTTTGAACTGTTCATGTGTTGTGGAGACTGTGGGAGTATCAAAGTAAGACAAAATGACAGTGTAATTGAGAGAGGTGACAGTGGCAGTGGGATATACAGTAAATCAGTGTGAGAAAATGAGAATGTGGGAAAGAGACATAAACAGTGACAGTGAGAGGGAGATAGTGAGTACAAAGGCTTCATTACAAAGAGAAACCAGTTAAAAAAATCTTGAATATTTTGTGTTAAAACAGTGGAAGTATGTTTGCAGATCAAAAATTTTGGTGATGAAGGCAGAACATAGACTGAAGCAACTGGTTCCCAATCTTCTGTCAGTATTTCAAAGAGGAACATATTCATATTTTATGTGCACTAGCAGGAGCATTTTTCTGCTGTTTTATTCTATGGTACTATTTGTTGCACGAGATACTGCTGGCCAAATTAGAGCAAATTAACAGTTGTTTGTGATACAGCAGGCTGATTCAGAGAATGTGGTAGTATACAAATGTGTCTCATCAACCCATTACTAGCAGTGCTAACTTATGTTGCATGCAATGCTATCCTGTATTGCGGAACATGTGAACATTTAAGTTCATAATCTTCCCATTGGAGAGAGGACAGGAATGTAAACATTACTTATGAATAGTACAGTTTCTGCTAATGCTTCATCTTTTGTGCAAAATCCAGTGCTCACCCCCACCCCCTCTCCATCACCCCTGATTTTAGATGCATTTATGCTTTTACTTCAACTGCGTTTCTTCCCACAGAAACAAAGAATTACTAATATTGGTCTCTCTTCCATGAAATTTGTTTGTATCTTTTCAGGCATTAAAATACACAACAATGTATTTCTATGAAAGTAAGGAAACAAGAGATTCCCAATTACAGAACTAACACAGAAAGTTTTTGCACAGTATTACTGTTTGTTTTTGGAGCATAACCTGCAACAAGCTTTGCGAAAGAAGTGGCGACACTTTCTGTGCACAACCCACCCATCATTTTGCACAACAATGTGCAGGTGCATAGAGCACAAGCTGTGGCTGCTCTGTTCAGTCGATGGAACTGGGACGTACTGTACCAGCTACTATATTCCTCGGTCTTAAGACCCTGTGACTTTGATTTGATTCCAAAGATGAAGGTACCACTTTGTGGCAATCATTTCAGAACTGTTCCAGAGATTTGACAGGTAGTAGACAGCTCCATTTGCACCATCAACAGAACGTGCTCTGCTATGGTATACTATGCATTCCGCATCATTGGCAAAACGTTATACACAATGCTGGTGACTACTTTAAGGGGCAGTAATAGGGGCAAACTCACAACTCTTCTCTATTGGTTGTGAATAAACAGTTGCAACTGTTTAAATTTCTACCATCATACAAAAGAATGCATTACTGAGCATTGCATTTTGTACCACTAGTCGAGTAGATTTTATGTCAGTCAAATTAAATTATAAAGAAGAAATAGTGTACTAAAGATTTAACATGAAATAGAAATTTACACAACTGGGTAGTTACTTGTAAAACTGAAGTGGAAGGAAGATCAGTTGTGCTGGTGCTGGAATTTGGTACTTTAAGTTATTATGAGATACAACATTTATTTTATAGTAGCAGCATGCTATTTGCTAAGTTAGGTCCCTGGGGATCTGAACCCTTGGGAGTTGCTTTCCATTAGAACATTCTAAACAGGGTACTAGCACTAATGGGCAGCCTGGGTAGCTGACTAGCGGGATAAGGATATCATGTAGAACAAAGCGGGAATTATATCAAAATGTTAGAAGTAGTCACAATCGAGCTACAGTAACCCATTGCAAACAGTATTTTAAGGTGTTTAAAAATGTTATTAGGAAGCTAAAGAATGTGTAATGCAAATAGAATAGCTAATTCACAGGATAAAATTTAAACCATGTGGTCTGTTGTGAAGGAAGTGTCTGGTCAACAGCACAAGGTTGACAATACAAAGTCAGTTCCCAGTATTTCTGTTACTGATAAATTAGATATGTTTATGCTATTTAACAATCATTTGCTGAGCAGTGCAGGTGAATTAAATAAAAATTTAGTTTCTACAGGAAATCGTATAACTTTCTTGGCAAATGCCTTTCCGAGATTGATGTCTGAACTGCTCCTCAGTGGTACAGACAAGAGGGAGATAGTCAATGATTAAATCACTGAAGACTAAGTACACTGATGGTTATGATGGAGTGTCTAGCAGAATATTAAAGTACTGTGCTGCACATGTTACCCCGGTATTTAGTCATATTTGTAATTTTTCCTTTAGGAACGGTTAGTTTCCTGAGCGATTACAGCACTCAGTAGTAAAGTCGCTTTATAAAAATGGAGAAACGGATAATGTAGATAATTTTAGACTTATTTCTATGCCATCAGTGTTTGCAAAAGTTACTGAAAAAGCCATGTATGTAAGGATAATTGATCATTTTATATCTCCTGAATGCTGTCTGTTTCTAAACTGAGAGGTGAACCAATTGTGAGCTACTCTCCGTATTCCATATTGGACCATTACAGAATACGGGGAGTAGCTCACAATTGGTTCACCTCTTAGTTTAGCAACAGACAGCGAAAGTTCATTATGAACATTGTGAATAATGGCTGTGTTGTGAGGTCTGAGTGGGGTACAGTCATGTGGGGGTGCCCCAGGGATCAGTGTTGGGGCCACTCATGTTTCTTATTTTCATAGATGGTAGGCCCTCTAGTATTACGGGTAACTCTAAAATATTTATGTTTACCAATGTCACAAGCTTGGTAGTAAAGGATGTTGTGTGCAACATTGGCTCGGTTTCAAATAGTGCAACACATGACCTCAGTTCATGGCTTGTAGAAAATAAACTAATGCTAAATCAAAGTAAGACTCAGTTTTTACAGTTTCTAACAGATAATTCAACAAAACCTGACAGTTTAATTACACGGAATGGGCATATGATAAGTAAAACTGAACCATTTCAGTTCGGAAGTGTTCAAATAGATAGAAAGCTGTCGTGGAAAGACCATGTTCAGGATCTTGTTCAAAGACTTTATACAGCCATTTTTACTATTCGAACGGTATCAGGAGTGAGTGAATGTTCAACAGGAAAATTAGTTTACTTTGCTTATTTTCATTCTCTGTTGTCATAGGGTATTATATTTTGGCGTAACTCTTCCCATTCTAAAAGGATATTTTTGGCTCAGAAATGGGTGGTTCAAGCAGTAAGCGGTGTTAGTTCACGATCCTCTTGTTGACCTCTGTTCACAAGTCTGGGTATTTTAACATTGGCCTTTCAATACTTCTATTCCTTATCATTGTTCTTTGTTACCAATGTTAGTTTATTCCCAAGAATAAGCAGCATGCACTTGGTTAATATACAGCAGAAATCAGATTTCCTTAACTCGTGTGCAAAAGGTCACTCCTTCTATTCAGTTGAGGAGTTCCCTGAAAAAATAAGCTGATTTTTATTGTATTGCTGATAGTGTTTACTTAAACTTTTGGACTGGCTTTCTTTAAGGTTCATGAACATTTATTTTTATCTGTTATTACGTTTATGTTGTAATTTCATGTACCGTCACGTTCCATGACCTTGGAGATTTGCTCCTCAATTTGGTCCTACAGAATGTGACGAGTAAATAAATAAATAATTCATGCACCCTGGAAGCTTTGGCCCCAATATTTTTGCACTCCTAGTCCACCTTCTCCCTCGCCGGCAATCCCACAATCCTACTCCATCAAGGGGCCTAATTGTAACATATTTTCATAACTCACTGTGTGCAGACATTTATTTAGTGGGACTGCTACCAGAACTTCAAACCAGGAGAGTGACTGCATCAGCTTTTGTATGCTATTTCTTACCATCACCATCCACAATGCTCAGTGATCCCTGTCCATCAGCACATAAGGCCTGCCTGGACTTCATTTAGCCTTCGTTGTTCCTTTAGATTTCCACTACACTGTCGCATCACTGACAGCTGACTTGGACAAATGTAGGTGGTTTGAAATGACTCCCTGTGTTAATTAATCAGGGGACATCCAAAGGCAAGTCCATGTTAAATATGCCGAGTTCTCATGACTGCCCATTCTGCCATTGCCACTTCTCTGCTGACAAAGCAGTACCATCTGCCATGTAGGGTCCACCTCTTGGTAGGTCTAGTGGTAAATTCTGCATTATATAAGGCTGTCCAGGTACTTTGATCACATAATATATTGATAATTCTCATTTGTGTGATTTCTGTAACCCTTAGTCATTCAAACACATTCAGACAAATTAGAATCCACAAATTACAATATATTTTACAACAGTGATGTTCGTGAATATTGAGAGGTTCAATCTAGGGCAGGTAGATACTGACTTACAAAAACTGGGAGTTTGCATATATAACAGTGGAGTGATGCAAGTGGAGATAGGTGTGGCACATAGTCAGGGGAATGGGTGGAAGATGGGGGGACAGAATTACATACTATAGAAATGAAGAGGAGAAAAATGCAGGTGATAATCAGCCAAGAGATGGGAAGTGGACATGCCTGTAGCTCGAGATTGGAATACTGGAAGTCTAGGGGGGAGGCTTTGTCCAACAGTGTGGCTCCAATGACTGATGATTTGAGTAGAAAAATGGAGGATTTTAATTTGAAAAATGAACGTTTATGTACAGTCTATTAGGGTAGTAACTGAAATGAAATATTAGAGTGTCAACCTAGTTCATAACTAGCTATAGCTGATGAATTCAACAATGCCAAATGAAATACTTGGAACTAACATTTTCAGAGTTTCTATTAACCATTCTGTGAACAATTTAACATGAGGGTCCTGCCAACATGTTTGTTTTAGAGTCCCCACAACTGTCTGCAAGTCCAATTTTTGTGTGGTTCTGTGATGTGTTGTTGAGTTTTCATACTATTTGAACACAGAGGCTGACAGTTGGCACTAGAAATATATATTTCTCCTTTATTGGTACAGAAGTGAGTACAGTAAGTTTTGTAAAAGGAGTTCCAATCCTTTTCTTTCTAGAGGGTGGCAAAATAAGTGAAGATATTATATTACATCATTTGCTACATATATAGTCTTAACATGCATAAACACTGGTGCCTTATTCTTGCAGAGAACTGATATCACTATCTCATAACTAGTGTGTACATAAAAATTTACATTTTGATCATTTCTTTACATTCAAAACTCTGTTTCTATATTTATAATAACTACCACAGCTAACACTATGTGTCTGTGGTTGGACATGCATGGCATTGCAGTAATAGTCTATAAAACCCAACCTTGCTAATTAACCTGTGTATCTATTAATGAAAACCATGTGGAAATCCTGACTGTAGCTTTATATTAGCCCTCACAAATGGGCCAGCCATTGTGGATGAGCAATTCTAGGCACTTCAGTCTGGAACCGTGTGACTGCTGCTCTTGCAGGTTCAAATCCTGCCTGGGGCATGGATATGGGTGATACCCTTAGATTAGTTAGGTTTAAGTTGTTCTAAGTCCTAGGGCACTTATGACCTCAGATGTTGAGCCCCATAGTTCTCAGTCATTTGAACCTCACAAATGTACGGATACTGTTCACTGATGTACTATTTTTGTTCCGTCTTATGAGATGGTGTACTGGAGACAATGGTATTGTTTCTTTTATTATGTCTTGGATGTTTTGAAAGTTCATTGGAAATCGCTTGAGACTTGACAATCCTTTATGGAGCACTCTTTTGAATCAGTGGTGAGGGAGAGTTGTGAAGAATCCAGTCAGCAGAAATAAGATTTCTGAGATGTAATTTATGATACATGAGGGCTGTTAACCTCTGAAATGAAGATGTTGGGAGTAAATAGTATAGTGGTAACAACTGAATTACATGATAAATGTGTTGACACATGAGGAGAGAATGGCAGATAATAAGTATTCAAAGGTATTGTACATACTGTATGAATTCTTGTTCTCTTGCTGTATCTTGGGTGCCACTCCCTTTGCTCATAAAATTTTTCCCGTTAATTCTTTCACTAAAGTCTGTTCCCAGACCAATCTGTTTGTCTTTCTGCCTCACCTCTTTATAGGGAGTCTAACAGGGAACTCCCTTGTCCCACCTGCCAACCACTCTCATTGTCCTATGAACCACCTATTGTGGATAATACATGCACAAGAAGAGAAATGTGTCCAAGTAGCCTTGGACATGAGAACTTCATTGCAACACAGAAGGTACATGATAACACTGAGCAAGTGAACCTGCTTCCTAGTGAAAGTAATGTAAAAATAATCTTGATATGCTGTAGGGTTGTCACTAATATGATGATCATTCTTGAAGGTGCATGTTGAGAACCATAAGTTGCACTGGTAGTGTCGCAGGTACCAGTGTTGTGTGTTGCACTCGAAGGAAAAGTTGTGACTATAACAGCAGTGACTGGCACACGACAGAGGCAAGATAAAACAAGTAATACTGAAGCAAAGAATCACAGAACATGAGAAAAAAAGTGAAAAGTCATGTGCAACCTAAAGGGAACAGAAGCAATTGTTTTTTGAACATGGAGCAAAAGCCTGCAAACACTGTTTGGAAGCACATGAACAAAGATAGGAAGGCTACCTGATAGAACACAACACACTGGGAATAAGTTCCCAGTGACAAAAGTAATTAAAAATATACAAGAAGGGAGATTTTACTGAGTACCCAAAAAGAAGAGACCTTCATTGCAACACAGATTATACATGTTACCATGCAGCAAATGAAACACAGCACTACAGATTAGATTGTTGATGTTGAGTCTGGAACTTGGACTGCGTGGTGAGCTGCTGTGCAGTGACCCATAAAGGCTGACCAGTGGAGGAATACTGGAAAGTTGTCTAGTGTCACACGGCTCATGGATGGGAACTATGCAGCAGCCATCACAGGCAAGATGAGATGCACGGAGTTTGGGTTCCAGGCCTCTTAATATGGCAGCAACAGACAGCCCTGGGTAGTGTCGTATAAAACTGGATTTCAAGGCAGTGGCCAGATGCTACACTACCCACTGCCACATCATTCTTATTGTGTCTCCTACTCAACCCAGTTAACATATCCATCAGGTTTTCTTCCTGCCTCACCTCTACAATGAATCCAGGTGAGTAATACCCCACCCCATCTGCCATGCATTCTCCTGGCTAAATGTACCCATCTGTATACAAAGAAAGGAGTGTTACAATGTACGTGTTTGATGTGGCAGTGTTACTGCATGAACAGCAAAAATGTAATAAGTGACAAAAGTACTTCCTGTAATGTTGTGTGAGGTATACCTGAGAAAAATTCATGATAGTTGCTAGGAGGAAAACCTCACCCATAATTTCCAACTAAGTGCTCTCTTTGAGTAATATGGGATTAATATAGTGTGGGTATATTCCTGCAGTGAGTGAGGTTGTGTATACAGTCATACACAGCATTTGTAACTGTAAAACTTGCCACAGTTAGTTAACTATGTAACATAATATTGTATGTTTTAATAAGTAGATTACTACAGGATTTACAATTTTAAAACTTAATAAACAAATACGTGAAATGTTGGCAATAAATGTTTATTTGCCCCTGACAGTCTTTAGATAACTGGCCTACAACTGGAGTAAAGTTCTGGTTTTCTGGCTCTTGGTTAATAATGTTGATTCTCATACATAATCGAGCAGATTAGATGCTCAGTTGTTCACTGATGAGTAGGGATTCCAAAAGATTGAAATAATTGATTCTGTTCTTTTTCATTTCATGTTGAAACAATCTTAGGTTCTCATTTAGTTGTTTTAATTTTGCAGATAAAATGTTTGTTATATTAACTCAAAATTTCTTTTTTTTGTCAATCAGGATCTATTGAGGACAACGGCCCACCTCCTGCCGCTGACACCCCTGAGACTGGCAGTGCAAGTGTGAGTTTCAGCAGTAGCAAGAAAGTTACATTTTGTAGTGTATCGTTAACCCCACATTCCTTCCTGGCCTCTTTCCAAGGTGCTAACCAGTTTAATCAGCCCAGGGTTTCAGCCATTACATTACTTCCTCCTGTGTGCTGCCCTGCACACTTCCAACTTACTTGATAAAATAAACTCCTCTCTACACAACCTGTTTACCACAACTTCATTCTCATTATGTCCGCACCCCAGTTGGTTTCCTGACCCCACAACCTTTGCAACTTCTTCTGCACTGGTAACTGAAATGTTACCTTGAGTCCAAATTCTCTGTCAAACAATCCAAAATGTTTATCAAAGAATACTCACATACTAACTCTTCATTTAGAAGAGAATCACTCCTTAATAACTAAATGCTGCATGTGGGTTAGCAGGTAGTATACAGATCCCTAATGACAGTCAACTTCATCTTCATTCTCCTAATGTAATGGCAGTTCTCATAGTGCTCACAGATCTAAGGGCACAGCATATCAATGAACCAGAATGAGGTGGCATGCAATAAACGACTCAAATTGGCCAATACAGTGAAGCGTGATAAAGCAGCTATTGTTTTCCCACCCTGCAGAAATGCTTCATTCACGTGCGCCAGATTTCATGCACAAGAGAGAGAACTTCTAAAGCATATAAAATGTAAATCCTTCATTTGAACTAAAAAATAACTTTATGGTAGCCACCATCATCCATACATAATGTAGACATTGTGTAATACATAATGTTACCAAAGTAATAGGTCATATCACAGTTAGTATTCATTAAACATGCCAATTACCACTTAGAGCTGTCAAAAATATTTATGTGTATTGCAATTACACATCCAAGTACCTTTCTAAAATGATAGAAGAGCCATTCCTCTTGCTACAGTTGTGGCCGTATGAACTTCCTAAAATCTTCTTAACGTACTTCACTGGTTTTTAAATCTATATCACATAAACCTCATAGATAGGTCTCATTGTCTCTGGATATCAAGAGTTTCATACACACATTGATTAGTGATTCAATAAAACTGACTTCATGTTCTTAAGCTCATGTATCACAGCTTGTGCAGTGTAATGTAAAAGTAACTGTGTAGCTATTTCTGCTGTTTGGGATTTACTTCAAGTTATATTCAGATAGGTCTCTGGTAAATGAAACAGAATCAGATGATGATCCTTTTGACAATCCTCCATATCTTGTACTGACTTCTTTATGCTGACAGGTGTACCACCAGCAATGACTCTTATGATCAACACAATTGCTGTATGTCATACAAATTTCACTATATAGTGTCTGCCACATTGATTCACAATGATTCACATTTATTTTTGAGGAAAGCACAGACTCTTCAGATGACAGGGAGCTACTGGGACTCAGACTGGCTTCAGATTTTGTTCTTACAGACTGATCAACCTTTCCTTTCAGGAGCTGTGAAATAATATCTTGCTAGGATACATATAGTTGTAATGCCACCATTGCTTGCTGCAATGTTAAGCAGTGCATGAAGTTCACTTGGACATGCCCTTTCCATTGATGGGAGTGTTAAGTTTCTTCACATGTGTCGATAGTTACTTGACGGTTACTGTATCTGTTCCAAACCATATTAAAGGCCACATTAAAATAAGTGCTAGTCTGTAGAAGCTCAGCAGTTACATTGTGAGCTGCACATATTACATAGGTAAGCAAATGATAATACTTAGCAGTGCCCTGTAATTCATCATTATTTACAAGAAGACCCAAAAATCTCATAAAAATGCCTGAACTGTATTGCATCATCATTAAATGCAGCTCTGTGATGGGCAACTTGATGGAATTTTGTGATGCACTAAAGTCATATCCACCATCTAACAAAACGTTGTCACATGCATTTGTGTTCCTTTTTGCCTCCTTCACTTACTGCATTTTTATGTTTTCTCCTTTCATCAATTAAATTCACTATTTCTTCTGTTACCCAAGGTTTTCTACTAGCCCTAATGTTTTCACCTATTTGATCCTTTGCTGCCTTCACTACTTCATCTCTCAAAGCTACCCATTCTTCTTTTACTGTATTTCTTACCCCCATTCCTGTCAATTGTTCACTTATTCTCTCTCTGAAACTCTGTACAAGCCCTGATTTAGTCAGTTTATCCAGGTCCCATCTCCTTAAATTCCCACCTTTTTGCAGTTTCTTCAATTTTAAACTACAGTTCATAACCAATAGATTGTGGTCAGTCCACATCTGCCCTTGGAAAAGTCTTAAAATTTAAAACCTGGTTCCTAAATCTCTGTCTTACCATTATATAATCTATCTGAAACCTGTCAGTATCTCCAGGCTTCTTCCATGCATACAACCTTCTTTTATTTTTCTTGAACCAAGTGTTAGCTATGATGTATTTGTGCTCTGTGCAAAATTCTACCAGGTGGCTTCCTCTTTCATTTCTTAGCCGCAATCCATATTCACCTACTAAGGTTCCTTCTCTCCATTTTCCTACTACTGAATTTCAGTCACCCACGACTATTAAATTTTCATCTCCCTTCACTACCTGAATAATTTCTTTTATTTCATCATACATTTCTTCAATTTCTTCGTCATCTGCAGAGCTAGTTGGCATATAAACCTGTACTACTGTTGTAGGCCTGGGCTTCATGTCTATCTTGGCCACAATAATGCATTCACTATGCCGTTGGTAGTAGCTTACCCTCACTGCTATTTTTTTATTCTTTATTAAACCTCCTGCTGCATTACCCCTATTTGATCTTGTATTTAAAACCCTGTATTCACCTGACCAAAAGTCTTGTTCCTCCTGCCACCAAACTTCACTAATTCCTACTATATATAACTTTAACCTATCCATTTCCCTTTTTAGATTTGCTAACCTACCTGCTCAATTAAGTGATCAGACATTCCACCCTCCGATCCGTAGAACGCCAGTTTCCTTTCTACTGATAATGACATCCTCCTGACTAGTCCCCGCCCGGAGATCCAAATGGGGGACTATTTTACCTCCAGAATATTGTACCCAAGAGCACACCATCATCATTTAACCATACCATAAAGCTGCATGCCCTCAGGAAAATTATATGTATTAAAATTTCAGTTTCAAGTACAGCCCAGAGCTCAGTATCCTGGAAGCACGAGTGATAAATGAAAGGTCACTGGTTGTATTGAATATTCTGCTAGCATGTTTTTGATGGCACTAGTAATACATTTCAGCTGTGATTTGTCTCTGACACCCATTTTGAAGTAATAATGGATTAGAGTGCTACATTTGACCAGTCTCAGAGAATGTGACTTTCTTTTAGATATCTGAAATAATTTGAAGTGTATCTGTTATGTATGGCTCAAATGCTCATTTCTTTGTTATTAAATTGGCAAAATTGTTAGTGATGTGAAGATAGTGAGTAACTGAATGAAGAAAAGTAGGTCTCTAACAAGACCCCAGTGGTTCCTTTTTTCGTACATTTTTTGTTGTAATAAGAAGAGCTACATTTCATTTACTGAGGATCTCATGATACTGTGCTCTGCCATAATTAAATATTGATGTGTGAATGCTGGCACCTGTGAAAACCCTTTTGATTAGCAGGTTATTATAAGTAGAAATTATGAATTAAATTTATGTTAAACCTAAATTAAAGATTATTTGCTCCTCCTCTTGGGAAGAATTCATAGGTGATCATAAGAAAGCCAAATAGCATGAGTAGTGAGTACAAGAATTTTTAGGGAGGGCACTAGATGGGATCGTAGGTGGAATGAGTGTGATAACTGCTGAATTCTGAATACTTCAAAGTACTTTGTGCAAGCACAGTCAAAGTTTAAACTGTGAATGCAAAATGGGTAGACCCACCATATAATCTTCGGCTGCAGAACTCATCTTTTCGGCAGATTGTTTAGCTTTTGCTAATAACTTTTAAATACCCTTCAATACATAAATAAGCTGGCTTGCAGGACATGGTTGAGAATGTTTCTTACACTGATACTGCAAAACGTTGGCCCATGTTGCAAATTAAGTGGATTTCTGGGTAAACCCTAAAATACATGTAGTGTGGAAAAGGTGGATTGCCACAAGACTCTTTTTAACAGACAAGTAGAGTTTAGCCTATTGCCTGTGATCATGTTGAGAATCTAACAATAGTCAAATGTGGAAATGCTGTAATCAAAAGTATCCCACCCATGATTCTGTTCAGAAGAAAGATGTGTGAAGATGAAATACATTAAAATTTATGTGACGACACTTCTTTGGAAATAACAGAAATGGCTCACTAACAGCCAGTATCCGTGCAAAACCTTCCTCACCGTTGACACAACTAAATCACATCTGGATGGCTAGTATTTTTTCTGCTGCTTCAGAAAACAACAAAATATTCTATTGCCTACAAAGGAATTAAAAGTGAAGGTATTTCACTTGATAATAGAGCTTTGAAAACATTTGAATATTTTGGGATGTTGCTGACCTAATAACTGGACTAAACTGGAAGAGTTAGAACTGTCTCAGATGTGATATTTGTTACGTGCCTGGCTGAGAGAAATGACACAAGTGAGGCTGACTACTGTTTCTTTGAAACAGGAATCTTTGCTTCCAGTCCTTAAGGGATTCACAAGTCTAGATTTGCACCTTCAGTGTTCACTGAGCATGCTATTGAAACGACTTTCAGGTGTGATGCATCTAGCTTATCATGTGATGATTCAGCAATTGACAGTTCCCCCCAAGTTATTCATCTAATCTAGAGGCATTTATCAGGAACGTTCAGGGATCACAACCAAAGAATGACAGACAAACATCCTCACTGTGTAATACAAGTATTGTAGAATTTCTCGGTATTTTATCTACTAGACAACTACAGCAAAAACAAAAGAAAAAGAAGACTACTTCAGCACAGTGCTCAGAACACAGAGGACAAAATTATTTTGAAGTGATTATTACTAGTAAAATGAACATCAACAAACTCGTGGTTCACAGCAAAACCCAAAATAGGTGCCAAGCACAGAAGCAAAACTCCTCAACCTAATGAGAGAAACTGCTTGAAACACTAACCAGGACCAAATTGTACCCAAGGGAGATAAGCACCAAATTTCAAGATTTATTGTTTTATATTCTGAAAATACGGAAACTTCATTTGTGCTAGCCGGCTGAAGTGGCCGAGAAATTCTAGGCGCTATAGTCCAGAATCGCACGACAGCTACGGTCGCAGGTTCGAATCCTGCCTCGGGCTTGGATGTGTGTGATCTCCTAATGTTAGTTAGGTTTAAGTAGTTCTATGTTCTAGGTGACTGATGACCTCAGAAGTTAGGTCCCATAGTGCTCAGAGCCATTTGTCCTGATTATGTGGATGACCTGTAAAATTAAGTTGAACATTCCATTATCAACTTAACCTGAAAGTTTCGTTTGTTTTGTTTGCTTCATTATTTTTTCTGAAAGTTTTAACTGAATTTTGTATTCATTAAATAAGGGCCACTTGATGAGTAACTCTTAGCCATTTACATCAGAAAAACTATGAAATTCGTAATCTACCATTTTTACCCATCTTAGAGAAATAAGTTGACTGTCTAGTACCATAGGATTGCCATGAATTTCTAAATTTAAGATTCAGGATGTACTGGCATCATGTTCCTTACTTCATAATGCCATCAGTTACAGAAAAGATTGATTGCTGCTCATTATAAACATGACATGTGGCCTACAGCAAAGTGGAGCACCCTGCACAACATGGAGATAAACATAACATGCCCAATTTCAGTGGTTGCTTCACTACCCAGGCCCTCTGCATTGTCTCATACACCACCAGCTTTTCTGAACTGTGAAGATTGGCATTATCCCAAAACTACTGTCGCCACATCATCTGCCAAACAGTCCCCTGCCATCCTCCCCCCACTCTCCTACCACCTCCTCCTCGAGCCACATCCCTGCATCCCCACTGTGCACAGCTCTCCGAAAGTGCACCAACAAGTCCCTTCTACTTTTCTGTGCTCCTCTCCTTTGTGCTCAGTTTCATTTTCCCCTCCACTTCCTCCCTCACAGTCTCCTGATGCTACATCAGATAGCCTTGTCAGCCACCTCCAGTCCCCGCACAAGTCACCAGATTGCACTGTTTCCCCCTCTTCCACCCGTGCTGGGCTGAACCTCTCCCTGCCCTGCTCCACTATTTATCGTTCCTCCTGTTCGACGTACCTCTGGCCTGAGCAGCCAGAGATAGTGTGTGTGTGTACGTGAAATGATTTAATAAGATCCTGCTATGGTGGTCACTGAAGACCCAACAATCCACGAACCGTGGACCGTGCCTAGCCGAGGTGGCTTAGATGATATAGGAATACATATATCTGTACCATATGTACCATCACAACATGGGTGTATCTCTGGAGATGTTAGACTAACCTGAAGTTCTCGAAGAATGAAGCTTCCTTTTCAGTAGTGGCAACTGCCTGTAAGACTTGTTTGTTCTGGTAACATATGCTAATACGGCCTCGATGTGCTGGTCCCACGAACAGCTGAAATCGTGGGGAAACTACAGCCATTCCTTTTTCTTGTGGCTGTGTAGCTCTACTGTGTAACTTAATCCATTAGCACCAAATTAATTTTTAGTTAACATATATTTTGTGTTTTTGGATAACAGTGCTTTGTAAAAAGGCAACAGTACCACTTTTTATCATGCACTGCATTGGTATTGTGGTTGTGGGAGGAGGGGCAGAACTAAGAGTAGAATACAAGTGGTTAGCTTTGAGAAGTGAAATAATGAAGGCAGCAGAGAGTCACATAGGTGAAAACAAGACTATGATGAAAGGAGAATGCATTAAAATGAAGCAGGTGAAATGAATAGAAATTTGTGGAAAATATTCACAAAAAGTGGAAAATGGCTATGCATGGCCAAAGGAGTGTGCATAATTATGGTAATGACAGAGACCTCCAGTAGTAAAATTAGAAATGTTGGGAGAAAAGAGGAGCACCTGAAAGAACATAGAGTTCTGATGGCAAGCGAGTAATAAGCAAAGAAGAGAAAGCTGGAAGGTTGGACGAAAAGAGAGGGTTATGTTATGGGGAGAGAGGGAAGCAGGTGAACATGAGATGAGGGATATGATGGTGCTAGAAGAGTCTGACAAAGCACTTAAAGACCTAAGTGGAAACAAAGTTCCTGGAGTAGATGACAGTCAATGCAAATTATTGAGACACATAGGAGAGCCAGCTACGTCAAAATTATTTCAAAAATTCCAATTCGAAGAAAGTTGTGTGCTCACACATGTGAATAATACTGAGCCGTTACTCTGCCACAGTTAGAAAGTAAGTCCATTATTATGTGCAGAAGAATCAAAAGCTGGCAGAACATTATCTCTGAGAAGGTTAGTTTTGGTTCTGGATAAATGTCAGTGCTGACCTTAGAACTTAACCAAGAAAGTGCCTTGAAGAAAAGCAAATCGACACTTTTATCATTTATCGATTTAGTGATAGCTTGGAAAAAAAATGTGGATTGGACTCGACTCTTTGAAATTTTGAATGTGGCATGCATAAAATACATTGAGCAAAAATTGATTTGCAATTTGGGAAACATACCATGGTTACAAGAGGACACAAAAAGGGACATTATACATCATAAGAGAGGGAGACAGGACTATAGCCTATCCTGAATGTCATTCAGTATACATCTACAGTTACACTAAATGCAAAAATGTGTAGTGCATGATAGAAGGTACTTTCCACTGTATCAGTTGTAGGGTTTTTTTCTTATTCTGTATGTGTATAGATCTTGTAAAGAATGATTGCTTAAATTCGGTGCATTTATTTGAACTAGTCTAACTTCGTCTTCATGATTCCTGTGGAAGTGGTATGTAAGGGGCTGTAACATTTTAAAAGGGTTTTTCTGGCCCTTCTAGGATGGACCACAATTTTTTTTTTTATGCAGTTTCTTTCGTGCACTGATTTCATTTCTGTTATTCTAGCAATGAACTGCATTATGCTGCCTGCTTCACCTCTGATGGGTTCTGTTTCATATCCATGAAAATGGTTACACCCAGGTGACCAGAAGAGTTGACAGATCACCACTTTGTCATTGATATATAGAATACCCTGCTTCTCCTGTTGGTTTTGTGCACAATTTTGAATTACCGAACATTCAAAATATGTTCCAAATGTTTCACCATTTTGAAAAAATTTCAGGGTATGACTATTTGTGCAGCTTCTTTCAGACTGTACTTAACTAAAAACAAATTCATGATCAGAGGTTATTAATATTAACACCTGAAAGTTCATTAGGATACAACATTAACAGCAAATTTGTTAACATTCTTTCCTGGGACACACCTGAAGTTAGTTTCACATCTGTCAGTGACTCTCACCTGAGCTAACTTGGTGTGTCCTACCTGCCATAAAATCCCAGTACAGTTGTAAATTTTGCTCAGTTCCTCCCATGTTCATGCTTCGATATTAATTAAGCTTAGATGTGTTATCAAGTCAAACACCTTTCAGAAAATCCCAAATTCTGCACCTACCTGACTTTCTTGAGCCTTGGCTTTCAGTATCTTGATAGAGTAAATTGTGAGTCTGGTTTCATATGATTACTGTTTTTGGAATCTGTGCTGATTTTCATAAAGGAGATAATTCTGTTAGAAATACTTAATAATTATGTAAGTCACAACATGTTATAAGATTACGACAAATGAATTTACATTGAGGAAATTGTGAAGGAAACAAACCAGAAATTTGGAAAGGAAATTAAAGTTAAGAGGAAAGAAACAAGAAAATAAAAAAATAAAAATGGTGGATTGCACATGACACAGTTATTGTGTCAGAGATGGCACAGGACTTAAAGAAGCTGTTCAAGGGAATATATAGGTTCTTGAAAAAGAGATTGAGAGTTGAATATCAACAAAAGTTAAACAAGAGAAATGAGGTGATGTTGGGTGAATCAGATTGGAAAAAATATACTAAAAGTACTAGATTTGTTTAACTATTTTGACAGAAAAAAAATGACCATAGTAGAGAGGATATAAAATGCAGACTGGCAATTGCAAGGTAAGCATTTGTGAAAAAAATGGAATGTCTTCACAGCTGGTGTCAGCTTAGCTGTTAGGGACGTTTGTGAAGGTACTATTCTGAAGTGAATGGAAATGTGGGTGATAAGCAGTTAAGACAAGAAGTGATCAGAAGTTTGTTAAATGTGGTCCTACATAAGCATGCTAAAAATTAGATGGATAGGACGAATAACAAATGAAGTACTGAATTGAATTGAATAAATGAAACTTGTGGTATAATTTGACTAAAAGAAGGGGTCAGTTGATAGGAAACATTGTGGGACATCAAAGGATTGTCAGATGGAAGTGAAGTGTGAGGGGATAAAAGTTACAGAGGGAGTCCAAGGCTTCGATGCAGTAAGCAGGTTCCACTGCTGTAGGTTTTGGAAGTTTCACAAAGATGAGGAGGAGTGCACTGGATAGAACATCACAGATAACTACATCAAACCAATCTTCAGACTAATGACAATAAGTGATTGCATATTTCATGTGTTGCCCTTTTGAGAGCTAGATGTGCTCCCATCACAATCTCTCTGTCTACAATACTGTTTTATTTTACATCTATTATTCAGTAGTCATTTTTCTATCAAAGTTTCCTTACAGTGTTCATCCTATCATTAACTGTTAAAAGATTTCAAGTACAAATATCTTGAACTGAAAAGAAAGTGTGTAAAAAAAAAAAAAAACGGTGACATACATGTTGTGTGTTATGACAGTTTACACGACATCAAAAAGTAGCAAAGATGTATTCACTGTGTAACCGTGGCTATTTCAGGTAAAAAGATTCACAATTGCAGTGGCGTAGCATGGATTTAAAGGTTGGGGAGGCCTTACAGTTATTATAGGGAGACAAAATAGTACAGTAAACAATAATTTAAAGAAAAGAAACAAAATGCTTCAATTAAAACAACAAAAACTACTACTACTCTTACTACTACTACTCTTACTACTACTACTACTACTACTACTGCTACCACTACCACCACCACCACCACCACCACCACCACCACCACCACTGATGATGATGATGATGATGATGATGATGATGATGATGACATTCGGGTGTTGGACATTGAATTTCTTAAATAATTCATCACTCATTTAAGAGTACTCGTGCTTCTTTCTATGCTTGCTATAATTGTGGGTAGGGTCAAAACTAAAAGCAGGAACTTCATGGTTTCTTCATACACAGAGTTTAAATCATTGTTGACAATGTACTTTCAGAGAATTCTTGGAGGTAAGTGTTCTTTCTCAGCAGCGTATATGTTACACAGCTCATGCTCAAGTTGTTCTTGTTAGTAAAAAGGATACTGTTCTAATAACTGAAGCAGTTTCAATTTTGGAAATTCTTTTTCATAGTTAGGGAAACACTTTTCATTCAGAAGTTCAACAAACTGAATTTGCGATAAAGTCTTTAAATCTTCTTACCATCTGAACAATATGCAAATCCATTATCTCGTAAGTTAATGCCATGAGAGGTGTCTTTTGACAGTCACAGGATGATAAGATGCCATTCAAACACAAGCTGCATTTAATGCATTCATGAACGAATGTTTCTGTTCTTAATTGTCATAAGTTTCTCACAACAGTTCTTATTTCATTGTGGGAAGCAATTATGCTGACAGATTTTGACTGATGAACATTAAAGAGATGATCTACATCAACAAAGCACCCTTGGTAGAAGCAAAGCAAGTAGACAAACGTAGGATCATTCATTCGTCATTTCTTTCCAGCAGCACAGCTCAAAGATTTTGGGTCCCATTGACAGTCTGTATCATCAATTATATAATTAAAAGTACCATATAACTCTGAGAAATGAATAGATATTGTTGAAACTGCCCTGGAATGAAAGTTCCAGCGATTGTTGCTCATGTATGGCAGTTTAAATCCTTTCTCAGTTAGCAATACAGTTCATTTTGATGATTTGCTGAAGAAGTGTGGAATTTAGTACTAACAAACATGTGTATTTGTCATATGATTTTGGAGGTACCAAATTCAGGTGATGTGTGTAACAATGAATAAACAGTGCATGGAGTCAGAACTACTTACCAATTGTTGTAGTCACCTTCCTCTGCCCTCCATTACTGATGCGCCATCATCTGTTTGACTAACCACTTTTCCTTCCACATTCCATTCTTTCAATACTGCATGAATAATGTTTGATACACCTTCAGCAGTTTTATCTCCATAAACATTGTAAGAAACAATGAATCTTTCCTCAGTTTTGTCTACAATACGGTACCTGAATATTATAATCATTTGACTCTTGCATAATGTGTTTCTAATGTTTCATAACCCTGAATCCAAATGAAATTGCAGTTCTGAATTTCAGATCTTGTTTTCTCATTAAGTGCCAAACTTATCATTTCTATTACATCATTCTGTATATCTGGATAAGTTCCCTTAAAGGATGAAGATAATGAAAGGTGGTCTCAGGTTAACTGCTCTCCTTAAGCTAGTAAATCCAACAATCCAGACAGTTACCGTTGTCTTCTCCATGGCTGCAAAAGCCTAGATCTTGTTTACAAAAAAATAAAATATTCTGAATAAGACGTGCCAATACTCTCCTGTTGGATGCAAGTAGTTAATTTTATTTCGTTGCCGGCAGACGAGCAGCTTCAGAAAGGGCATGGTCAATTCTACTTTTGTCCAATAACTGAAATGATTCTTTGTTCTGCAGGTCACATTTTAATATCTGATGCTTTTGTTCTCTACTGTCTAAGTTCTTTTTTGTACAAATGCCCTCACTGCACCATTCCTTTTCACCACCGAGCAGAAGACATACTTAACAATATAATCAGTTGTTAACTGCATTCACAGTCAGCCAAGTATACTTTTCATACCAGGCTGTATGAAAAGTGCGTTTTTGTTTGGCTTCACTTAAAACTACACTGAGTATAGGAGTAGGTAATTTGTTCTCCAATTCACACTCTATTTCATACATAAGTGTAGAAAAAGGCATTCTTAATAAAAATTCTCTAAGGTGTTCAGTTGCTGGCTCACTCATGTTGGCGACACAACGAAAACATGCACTAAAATCACACAAGAATGACGAAGAACACAAACCGCATGACTGTTCACTTTCATGTTAAAAGCCAGCATAGAAGCGCCAGAGACTAGTCTCGATACCTGCTAGCAAGTGCAACGCACCGGCCTTTGTGGAAGGGCAACAGGAGGGCAGTGGAGAATGCTCAGGCGCACACAGCCACGTAAGGGAAGGGACGTAGAGACTGGGAGCAGCAGAGTCTCAAGCAGGCAAATACACCAATACTCGAGGTGTGGCACGGGCTACAAAACTGATGTCTTTGCACATTTAGAGCTCTTAGTAGAAAATTATTTATATTTTTGTTATGAATTACTATTGCATATTTTTAAATCATGAATACAGGGGAGACTAAGTCTGTTTTCCCCTCACGCTAAGCCACTGCACAATTGTAAGCCAGTTCAATGTTCCTAAAATTGCCATTTAATGGATGTTGATGGGAAGGAACCTATTGTAATGGGAGAGGAGAGAAAGTGTCATATAGTACTGACATTTCATTTCACCAAAGAGTAAGAAATCTCCAAGAAATAGAAGACATGTTTATGAAGTTGGTCAATAATAAATTGTTGCCAAAATGTTGTAAGCTTTGTTACAATGGTCTGAGTTGTACGGATACAGTAATATCATTGAAAATTATTTTTTGGTCAATATTATTACAGTGATAGTGTCTTGTAATAACAACACTTTGTATAGTACCTACATTGAAACAGGTCTCATTGATTAAAAGACAGTCGCACAAACAATGGTCAGCAAACTACAAAGGGCAACAAAAACAGATAGAATATTTTTTCAGAGAGTGGAAATCCAGGACTGGGTAATGACGATATTATAAAAAGTAAAAATTGCTACTCACCATACAGTTGTGATATTGAGTCACAGTAATGCACAATAAAAAACTACAAAACGCAGAAGCTTCTGGCCAGAAGGCCATCTTATGAAGTAGCGTGCACACATGCATGCGTGGATGTGCACGCGTACATGCATTAGATTTGGTGTATCTGTTGTCTCTATCACATGATGTAGCAAGGCTCTCTGAGAAAATACAGAAGTGGCTGCCAGTCAACAATAGCATGCTGGGATGGCTATGCCAAGAATTAGATTATTGTATTGATGTCTGCTCAGTCACTCATGGTTTGCGTATCAAATGTCTGTAATTTTTTTTTTTTAAATCATAGTTTCTCTCCAAAATGCAGTATGTATGACAACTGTGCAATGTTTAGTTCTCCTGCAATAAATAATTAAATGTGTTCCCAGATGTTATGTACACCTAGTGAGATGGTTACATGGCCGCTGACACTGCAAGTTCTCAATAGTCAATCTGCTGGCAACATTTTTGGCCTGGATACTTTGTTGCTGTTTGTATTCTACATCGCAAATGAAGTTCAGATTTTCTCTGACACAACCTCCATTTTTTCCAAATTTTCCCAAAGAGCAAGCCAATAGAAGAAGGGCACCTTATCTGGTGCATCATGTGCTTTCATCATTCCTCATCATCACAGCTTTGCAGTTGTGCTCACACTCAATCTTTTGGGTGAGGATACCTTCCTGTGTGCAATTTCCTCCATCCACTATGCAGTGCCGGTTTCTGTACGGATGATGACGGTGGACTTCTTTGCACCTCATATCAAGCAAGGTAGCCAGTTAATTGTGGTGGGACCACCATGTATCCTGTTGGTTGTAGCCTCCTAACTACATAGGGATTGCTCAGCTGCTGCCTGTGCTGTTAACTCCCCATGTAGACCAAGAAGTAGATGAACCTCTACCTGGGGCATTATCGGGACTCCCGGGACTCCCGACAATGGCCATCCTGCAGCTGGGTGGTTTCCTTGGGGAGGGCCCTGGCCGGAGTGGGTGGTGTCAGGGCAGATGACGTGCCGTGAAGTGTACCATGTCATCACTTCGTGGTGATGAAACACCAGCAGTGTCTAAGCACTCCAGGTCTCAATTTAATGCAAGGAAGTGTGACCCAAACTTGTTCCCCTCCCTGTCCACACCTTGGGAGGAATGCTAGGCTAAGGATGGCAGTGAACCTAACTGACACTGGTACCTCATATATATGAGAGCTGATGGGGAATCCTTCATGTTGACAAAGCTTGTTTTTTGTAGAGCATTTAGAGAACAATTTTAGGGAGGTGGAGGGCTTGTCAAAAATGTGATCTGGGTCAGTCTCAATAAAACCAGCATCATTTTCCCAGTCACAGGCATTACTCACCTGTGACAAGCTGGGGATGTTTCTATTACCATTGGGCCCCATAAGAGCTTAAATATGGTGCAGGGTATTACGTTGCTCAGGGACTTTCTTTTGCAGTCTAATGTTTGGCTGTGCACCAATTTAGAGTAGTAAAGTGTCAACTTCATGTGGTGGGTCCATTGGGGTCTGAGGGATAATTAGGTTGCCACCGGTGCCTTCACCTCAACCTTCAAGGGTGACACATTACCTGAGAAGGTTGAGGTGATGGTCTATCACTATGATGTCAAGCCATATACCTACCCCAATGCAGTGCTCTAAGTGCAGGAGGTTTGAGCATGTCTTCCCACTGTACTTCCCACATCACCTGTCAACATTGTAGACATCCTTCACATCCCTACACTCCGTGTGCCCCACCTTCCATTTGTGTCGGCTGAAGAGAGCACTGTGCTCCTAGCTCGGCAGACTACAGGATTTTACAGAAAGAAAGGAAAATTGTGGAATACGAGACACTGAACCAATTGACCTACACTGAAGCTAAGATGAAATTTGAATGCCTGCATTCTGTGCATATGACATCCCCTTATGCCACCGCTATGAGAACAGTTCTAGCCCCATTAGTTCTGCCAATTCCTGTTAGCTCCCAGAGCCATAAGACTACACCTGCTCCCTTGCTGGTTGGGGGGGGGGGATTAGGGGGGGAGGCGGCCTGTGGTCCCTGGCATTAACATCAATGTCATTGCTGAGCATCTTTCTGTGCACTATGCCCGAGCCTCTGCGACAGAGAACTACCCCCCAGCCTTTGGCACCGTCAAACGATAGATAGAGGGGAATGTCCTGTCATTCACTGAACGTCACAGTGAACCCTATAATGCTCCATTTACAGAGTGGAAGCTTCTCAGCGCCCTTGCACATTGCCCTGACTCAGCTGCTGGGCCAGATTGGATCCACAGTCAGATGATAACACCTCCCTCATCGGATTGCATGGGACATCTAGTCATTTACAACCAGATCTGTTGCGATGGCATCTTTCCATCTCAATGGCAGGAGAGGACCATTATTCTGGTGCTCATATTGGGTAAAAACCCATTAGATGTGGATAGCTATCAGCCTCACCAATGTTTTTTTGTAAGCTGTTAGAATGCGTGGTAAGTCGGCACTTGTGTTGGCTCCTGGAGTCATGGGGCCTACTGGCTCCATTCCAGGGCTGTTTCCACCAGTGTTACTCTACCACTGATAATCTTGAGTCCCTAGTCTGCCAACTGAACAGCCTTTTCCAGATGGCAACACCTGATTGCCGTCTTTTTTGATTTACGAGAAGCATATGAAACGACCTGGTGACATCATATCTTTGCCACTTTATGCGAGGGGGGTCTCCAGGACCCACTCCAGATTTTTATCCACAACTTCCGGTCACTCCGTGCATTTGTGTGTCCAATAGATCTCTCTCTCCCCCCCCATATCGACAAGAACGTAGTCCCACAGGTCTTTGTATTGAATGTGTCTCTATTTTTAGTGGCCATTAACAGCCTAGCAACAGCTTTAGGTCCATCAGTCTCAACTTCTCTGCATTAAGACCACTTCTGCATTTTGTACTGCTCCTCCAGTACTGGTGCTGCTGAGTAGCATTGACAGGGAGCCATCCAAAAGGCGCAGTAATGGGTTCTAGATCAAAGCTTGTAGTTTTCAGCCATGAATTCCTGTGTCCTGCATGTCTGTTGGCATCGTACCATTCATCCTGAACCAGAACTTCTCCAAAATGAAGATCCACTCACAGTAGTGGAGGCATATCGATTCTTAGGACTGGTTTTCGACACCCAGTTGACTTTGCTCCCTCTTCTTCATCAACTCAAGTGGAAATGCTGGCAGCATCTCAATACCCCCCACTGCCTGAGCAACACCAACAGAGGTGCAGATCGTTCTACGCTGCTGCAGCTCTATAGATCCCTTGTTCAATCCTGCCTTGACTACAGGAGTGTGTTTTATTCTTTGGCCGCACCCTTAGCATTGTGTTTACTTGACCCGGTGCAGCGCTGCAGAATTAGACTATTGACAGTAGCTTTTAGGATGAGTCAAGTGACCAGTGTACTGGTGGAGGCTGGAGTCCCTCCATTTTAGATCAGACATGCACAACTGCTCGCCATTTACATTTCACATATTCCTAGCTCTCCTGAGCATTACAATTACCGTCTCCTTTTCCCAACCACTGTGATTCATCTCCCGCATCAGCAGCCCAGGTTGGCGGCTTAAGATTGCTGTTCATGTCCAATAACTTCTCTCTGAATTGGAGTCCTTCCCCTTACTACTTCTCCTTGTGGTACATTTGTGTACTTTTCCATGATGTAAACCTAGGCCTAAGCTTCGTCTGGAACTTATGTATGGCCCTAAGGGTTCAGTTAACCTCATGGCTCTCTGCTCCAACTTCCTTTTGATTCTTGACATGTCCTGGGGCTATGAAGTGGTTTACAGAGACAGCTTAATGGTGACAGTCATGTTGCCTTCGCCTGTGTTCACAGAGGATATATTGAACAGCACTTACTGCCAGATGGCTGCAGTGTTCTCACTGCAAAGCTGGTGGCCATATCTCATACTCTTGAGCACATCTGTTCTGGTCACGGTGAGTCATTTCCTCTCTGTACTGACTCCCTGAACAGCCCACAAGCTAAGTAGCAACCATCCAGGTGTCCATGTATACCCTGGAACAGTCCGTTCATTCAGTGGTGTATGTCTGGACCCTGGGACATGACGGAATCAGAGGTGACGAACCAGTCGACAGGCTGACCAAGTGGGCTGGCCAAGCAGGCTATGTGGAAATTGCTTATGGAGAAGGTATCTGTGAAACTGAAATGTGTTCAGCATTACACCACGAGGTTGTTGGGCTTTGAGACGAAATGACACAACCTCAGTACACATGACAAATTGTGTGCCACTAAGTAGACCACAAATGTTGGGAAGTCCTCCACGCGGTCCTCTCACAGGGACTCCGTGGTTCTCTGTTGGCTCCACATTGGCCATCATCAGTTGATCCATAGCTATATCCTGTGCCACACAGACCCACCTCAGTGTTGGTGCGGTGCCCGGTTAATAGTGGCCCATATGCTGTCGAGCTATCCTGCTTTGGCTACCTGCATCGTAATCTTTGTTTACCAGACTTGTTGTAGCTAATTTTAGCAGACAACACCTCATGGGCTGAGTTAGCTTTAAGTTTTATAAGTGAGGGGTTATTTATTGTTCTAAGTTTCAACACATCCTTTGTCCCTCTGTGTCCTCCACTCTGGTGTTTTTAGGCTGGAGGTCTTTCTGTGGTTCTTTTGGTTTTTCCTTCCTTGCAGTATTGTGCTGCTTATCTTGTGTGTTTTATACTTTCCTTTGTGGGATTGTTTTAACAGGAACAAGGGACCGATGACTGAGTAGTTCGGTCCCTTTCCCCACTTTTAAACCAACTGACTAACCCTTCCAGGAACTTCATGACCTCCGTGCTTTCACACCTGTTTGAGCCTGGCTTAGTGTGTGCCACAGATTTCTTTACATCCAGATGTAGTGCCCCGGTCCTGTTGTGCACATCATCTTCCAGTCTCCTAATGGATGCCTGTCAAGCTAGAACTCCATCACCTTAAAGATGATGGGATCCTAGAATTGGTCAAATCCAGTGCTTTGGCCACTCCTCTGGTTGTAGTCCAGAAGTCAAATGGTTCCCTCTGGCTGTGCGAAGATTTTACTTTGATAAACAATGCCCAAGATGTGATGGAAACCAACCCCATACTATGTCAAGCGGACCTCCTCTCAAAGCTTGTTGAAGGTGATTTTTTTTCTAAAATAGACCTTGCTGATCCTTGTTTACAGATTCTACTCGATGAGGAACCACAATACATTGTCATCAGTATTCCTCTTGGCTTATATGAATACAAGAGTTTGCCTATTGGTATCTCTTCTGCTCAAGTGATCTTCCAGAAATACCTGGTACAGTATACTGTGTCAATCCCAGCTTGTTCCAGTTACCTGGATAACTTAATTGTTATGGGTGCTACGCACCAAGACCACCTACATAACCTCTTTTCTACATTGCATGATGCAGGAGTCAACTGATGTTTACACAAATGCCAGTTTTTCCAGGAACACTTTCTCAGCAAGAACAGGATTCAGTTTGCTGATTCTAATGTTTCTGCTACTTATTCTGTCCTGTGTCCACAAAACTGTCAACCGTTACAGGCTTTTTTGGGAAAGTGAATTATTACTCAAAGTTCCTTCTGTAAGCAGCATACATCATTCATCTTCTCAACCAGTTGTGGAAGAAAAGGAATTCTGTTTCACTGTCAGCATCCTGTGAGCAGGCCTTAACACAGCTGAAGCATATGTTAAATTGGGCACTCTCCATTACAATCTTTTCTCTGTCATGCTCCCTTGTTTTGGCTGTGGACATTTCTCACAATGGCAGTGGTGCAGTGCAGCCACACCATAATGATGATGGTACAGAGCAATCCATCCCTCATGTATCCAAAACACTGATGCCTGCATAATGTAATTATTCCCGTACCTTTGAAACAGATGTTGGCAATCATCTTTGCTATACATTATGTCCTTACTTGTTACAGACCATAAACTTTTCACCTTGCACACAACTGGCTCACACACAGATTTTCTGGTACCTTTCCTGGGAAAATGTGGTTGATACTGTAGGACCTCCAGTCCTAATTCCCCTATATAGCATGGATGTCCACAACAACAGCACAAAACAGTGAGATCCACCAGCAAGAAGAGGGTGCACCAGCTATGCTACTCTGACACCCAAGGTTTGATGCATTCATTCACTGCGGTGGTATATAGCCCCTGGCCACCACTATCTTCCATCAAATATTGAACTCGGAGGTTGAGTGGAAAGTCAGGATATTTGAGACGCAAATGTGTAACGTTGTGCAAACAGTGACAGTAAATGATGATTTTCCACAATTCTTAGCCATGAACTGTGCCTATTGAGTAAATGAGTATAGTCAGATGGAATTTCTACACCGATGACAGCTCTGTATGTTGTCAGATCTTTTGCACCGCTAGCAGCCATGTTCTATGCCCAGTTTCCAGGTGTGTGTTCAGAGTGTAGCGGCAGTGGGGAGTCCGGTGCACCACGTGGTACACCCCAGGTGTTACATGGCTCACCCACTATCCCTGCTGTCGAGAGATATTTGTGGGTACTGGGTGCAGTTGGGCCACCCTCTCACCAAGGTAAATGGTGGGTTCAGCAGCATTCGCAGTACACGAGGCGGAGGGTCAATGTGGAGGCTGGCCATGTGGCATTTCCCACTCTGCCTGGGAGTGGACATGTGGCCGATCCTTCAGCAAGGTCCGAGGAGGCACAAGGGAGGAGGGATTTATTAGTGATTGGGAGCTCCAACGTTATGCGGGTGATGGAGCACCTTACGGAAATAGCGGAAAGTTCGGGGAAGAAGGCCAGTCTTCACACTGTCTGCTTGCCGGGGGGTCTCATCCGAGATGTGGAAGAGGCCCTGCCTGCGGTGATAGTGAGCACTGGGTTCATAGGTCATCCTCAGTTTGTACAGGAGTTGGTGAAGGCAGAAAGCCTCGCTCGCGGGGTGGAATCTGAGCTAATTATTTTTAGCATCGTTCCCAGAACTGAGCATGGTCCTCTGGTTTGGAGCCGAGTAGAAGGCTTAAACCAGAGGCTCAGACGATTCTGTGGAGATCTGAGGTTGCAAATTTCTCGACCTCTGCTATCGTGTGGAGAAATGTAGGGGCCCCCTGAATAGGTCAGGCACGCACTACATGCAGGAAGTGGCTACAAGGGTAGCGGAGTACGTGTGGAGTGCACAAGTGGGCTTTTTAGGTTACAGAATTCCCTCCCTAGGCCTGACAAGATGCCTTCTGAGACGCGGCATGGTAGGAGTAGGCAAAATGAAACAGGGAATAACAATATTAATGTGCTAATAGTAAACTGCAGGAGCATCTATAGAAAGGTCCCAGAACTGCTCTCACTAATAAACGGTCACAGTGCCCACATAGTACTAGGGACAGAAAGTAGGCTAAAATCAGATGTAAACAGTAATGAAATTCTAAACTCAGATTGGAATGTATACCACAGAGACAGGCTGGACAGTGAAGAAGGCATGTTTATAGGGATAAGAAGTGTGATAGTATCAAAGGAAATTGGAGATCTGAAATGTGAAATAATTTGGGTGAAGGTCACAGTTAAAGCGGGCTCAGCCAGGAAATTTGGATGTCTCTACACGCCCCCTGGCTCAGCAGCTGTTGTGGCTGAGCACCTGAAGAATATTATGGAAAATATTTCAAGCAGGTTTCCCCACCATGTTATAGTTTTGGGTGGAGATTTTAATTAGCCTGATATAGACTGGGAGACTCAAATGTTCATAATTGGTGGCAGGGACAAAGAATCCAGTGAATTTTTTTAAAGTGTTTTCTCTGAAAAGTACCTTGAGCAGTTAAACAGAGAACCAACTCGTGGCGATAACATATTAGACCTTCTGGTGACATAAAGATCTGAACTATTTGAAACAGTTAATGGAGAACAGAGAATCAGCTATCATAAAGCGCTTACTGCATCAATGATTTCAGCAGTAAATAGAAATATTAAAGAAGGTAGGAATATTTTTCTGTTTAGCAAAAGTGACAAAATGCAGATATCAGAGTACCTGATGGCTCAACACAAAAGTTTTATTTTAAGTATAGATAGTGTTGAGGATCAGTGAACAAAGTTCAAAACCATTGTACCATATGTGTTAGATGAGTATGTGCCAAGCAAGATGGTAAGAGATGGAAAAGAGTCACTGTCGTACAACCACCAAGTTAGAAAACTGCTGCGGAAGCAAAGGGAACTTCACAGCAAACATAAACATAGCCAATGCCGTGCAGATAAACAAAAATTATGCAAAGTGAAATTTAATGTGAGGGGGGGCTATGCAAGAGGCATTCAATGAATTTGGAAGTAAAGTTCTATGTACTGAAATGGCAGAAAATGGTAGTGAAAAGGAATATGAGAGACTAAAGGCCGAAATACTAAATGTCTTTTTCCAAAGCTGTTTCACAGAGGAAGATTGCACTGTGCTTCCTTCTCTAGATTTTCGCACAGATAACAAAATGGTAGGTATCAAAACAGATGAGAGAGGGATAGAGAAACAATTAAAATCACTCAAAAGAGGAAAGGTCACTGGACCTGATGGAATACCAGTTTGATTTTACACAGAGTACGCAAAGATAATGGCCCCCTTTCTTGCAGCGGTGTACCGTAGGTCTCTAGAAGAGCATAGCATTCCAAAGGATTGGAAAAGGGCACAGGTCATCCCCGTTTTCAAGAAGGGATGTCGAACAGATGTGTAAAACTATAACATAATACGTGTTCCAGAATTCTACAACTGATAGACGTTAGAGATACAGGTCTAGAGTATAATGACTATTCTGGAAACTAGAAATCTACTCGGTAGGAATCAGCATCGGTTTTGAAAAAGACAATCATATGAAACCCAGCTTGTGCTATTCATCCACGAGACTCAGAGGGCCATAGACACGGGTTCCCTGGCAGACGCCATGTTTCTTGACTTCTGCAAGGTGTTCGATACAGTTCCCCACAGTCGTTCAATGAACAAAGTAAGAGCATATGGACTATCAGACCAATTGTGTGATTGGATTGAGGAGTTCCTAGATAACAGAACGCAACATGTCATTCTCAATGGAGAGAAGTCTTCCGAAGTAAGAGTGATTTTACGTGTGCCGCAGGGGAGTGTCGTAGGACCGTTGCTATTCACAATATACATAAATGACCTTGTGGATGATATCAGATTCACTGAGGCTTTTTGCAGATGATACTGTGGTATACAATGGAAAATTGTACTGAAATGCAGGAGAGTCTGCAGCGAATTGATGCATGGTGTAGGGAATGGCAATTGAATCTCAATGTAGACAAGTGTAATGTGCTGCGAATACATAGAAAGAAAGATCCGTTACCACTTAGCTATGATATAGCAGGTCAGCAAATAGTTAATTCCATGAATTATCTGGGAGTATGCATTAGGAGTGATTTAAAATGGAATGATCATATAAAGTTGATCATCGGTAAAACAAATGCCAGACTGAGATTCATTGGAAGAATTCTAAGGAAATGCAATCCGGAAACAAATAAAGTAGGTTACAGTACGCATGTTCGCCCACTGCTTAAATACTGCCTACCAGTGTGGGATCCATACCAGATAGGGTTGATAGAAGAGATAGAAAAGATCCAACGGAGAGCAGCGCACTTCATTACAGGATCATTCATTAAACGTGAAAGCATTATGGACATGATAGATGAACTCCAGTGGAAGACCCTGCAGGAGAGATGCTCAGTATCTTGGTGTGGGCTTTTGTTGAAGTTTCGAGAACATACCATCACTGAGGAGTCAAGCAGTATATTGCTCCCTCCTACGTATATCTCGTGAAGAGATAAAATCGGAGAGATTGGAGCCCACACAGAGGCATGCCGACAATCCTTATTTCCACGAACAATACGATACTGGAATAGAAGGGAGAACCGATATAGGTACTCAAGGTACCCTCCGCAACACACTATCAAGTGCCTTGCTGAGTATGGATGTAGATGTAGAAGTGTGTGTAGATGTGTCTTCCCATGCCAACCAGAAAGGCTCCAAGAAATCAAAGAAAGGCAAATGATACGCTTCTTTATCTGCTCGGAGATCCTCCGTGATGGTGTCAGTACAAGATATCCATCACTGGCTGGCCAACTTGTTGCCAATATGCACCACCAGCCATTTCTCTGCTTTGAATTCCACGGAGAGACCGAATGAGAATGCTGACACCTCTGTAGATCTCATGGAGGTGGAATCTTCAGCCTCTTTGCCCTGTTGCAGTGAACTGCCACTCGATATCCACTGAGATGACACCCCCTCCATTATTTCCCTTTCCCCTTTTCTAATCATTGCACTCTTCCAGTGGAATGTTTGTGGCCTTTGATCCAACAAAGAGGATTTATTGCTGCTCTTGGAGTTACAGCCTCTACTGGGTTTCTGCTTCCAGGAAACAAAATTGCATGCTCACGACCTGCTTTGAACTCTCTCATTTATTTCCAGTCTGCTTTGACATGCCCCCAACCTCACACGATCACCCAGGGAAAGATTCCATTCATGCAGTGGAGTTATGCTGCTCATTCAGGATGACGTTCATAGTCTTCCTGACAACCCATCTTCAAGCTATTCCTGTCTGCCTTTTACTTCCTCTGCTGGACTTTTCCATTTCTACTGTTTACATCCCTGTCACTGGACAGTCTACATCCATTTGCTGTCCATTTTCTGTCTCATCCCCACCTACATGCAAATGGCAGCATTGCAAGGATGACTAGAGATTTTATGGTCCATGGCACCTGCTGAGAAACATTATTTCTGCAGTTAGAAATGTATTCATTACTGCCAACAAAGTTCACTTCATCTTTACCATTCCATGTCACAGTCACTCGATTGACTGAGTCATGTTAGGATTGAACTCGCATGCAGAGATGTGCTCTCCATGTTTTTAATCATCATTCTGTGATTGCAAACAACATTCATTATAAACAGTTGCACACACAGTGTCGTCGCACCGTTCAGGATGGAAAAAAGGCCAGATTTAATTTACTAGTTCTTTTAACAGTTCTGCTCCATTTTCTGTTGTGTGGCTCAACATCAGATTGCTCTCTGGGACCATGATCCATTCACAAAGTCCTGGCCTGATAGCAGCAGGTGGAGTGATGATGGATTTAATCACTCTTTCTATGATCCGTGATTTTTATGCCAGACGTAGTGGCCGAGTGATTCTAGGCGATACAGTCAGGAACCGCACAACCGCTACGGTCGCAGGTTCGAATCCTGCCATGGGAATGGATCTGTGTGATGTCCTTATGTTAGTTAGGTTTAATTAGTTCTAAGCTCTAGGGAACTGATGCCCTCAGCAGTTACGTCCCATAGTGCTCAGAGCCATTTGTATTATTTTGACATTTTATAATGGTATGTTACTCATTTCCTCTTCCATGATCCTTTGGACTACTACACCAGGTCATAGCTGAGGCATGTTTGATTCAGCAAACTATGCTGTACTTCTATTTTGATCACTGGCAGTATCCTTATACCAGCCTTCAAACATCCAGCAGCTATGGTTTGCATTCCCACCGTGCTGACATGCATTTTGTGGGCACCTTTGTCCTATTCTGCAACAGTGGCTGTATGTGGCAGCTGGCAGCTCTAGTGAATTCACACCGTTAAGCACAATTAAAATTAAAATATTTTGTGTTTCTTAACTTGGATTGTTATGCTGTTTTCATCAGTCTCACATCAATAATTTTCCTTATCTATCTACTCGTCACTGCACCTGATTCCTAATCGATATCAACATTTAATTTACCAACATATCAACACTTAGATGAACATGTGCAGTGAGATGACACACCACTGACACATTTCGAGGTGTTTGATTGACACTTAAATTAATTGATGTAAAATTATTCAGCTTTTTAATTTTTTTTTTGCAGGAGCCACTACAGGTGCAGGCAGAGGAGGTAGTAGCAGGTGAGAGTTTCACTTTCTTCAGTATCTTAAATATATGTTAAAGTTATCACTTTAATGTTGTCTTGTGTGGCACATCTTTTTCTTTGACATTAATTCTTCATTGGTCGTGTGCCAAAGTATATCAGTGAAACGGTTGTTCAGAATTTTATGCTTGAACCTGACACTGGATATTAATTACATAGTACATAATTCATACTGATAATTGGCACTGTCTTTGTAACTACAAGAGATTGGTCACAAATATGAAGTTGTGTTTCAAATGTGTACTTTGGTAGATTGTGTGGGAAATGTGTTAAAAAAGAATGAAGACAAATTTTTAGGTACCAAATTTACATTTAAAAATAAGTCATTGTATAGGTAAGTTAACATTAAAAATTGGCACACCACAGTAAGTACTAATGTTTAGATCAGTCCCCTTATTTCATAGTCATGGCTCATATTAAAATCATCATCCTTGGATGAATATAGTACTAACATGGTTCACATTTTCCATTGCATTTCACATAGAGTAGACTCGGAACTGTCTCCTAGGCATGCCTAATGTGAACTGACTGGGCACAGCCCGTGCTGCCTGAGTTGTTGTTGTTCCACCGGCAGAGGTCGCTGTCAAATTCTTGTGTGCCCTCTGATGGATGAGACTCTACTTGCAGCAACTACTGTCCATAACACGCCCGCAATCTTTTTGGTGGCTACTGCACACCTTCTCCTTCAGGGGGTGAAGCCACTGTGATGAAGGTGGAACGTTGTGCAGGAGTGATGACCTCCACATCCATCAGAAGGCTGGAGTCAAGGGGATATGCCAACCCTTGAGCTGGAACCTTCAAATGTGGCTGGAAGTGACCCACATGAAGAGGCCCCCGTCATCCCACCACCGGAACCCATGACAGAACTGGAGGCAAGCTGTCGTATTCCGGATCCTGGTCCACCTTGGGAGGGGCAAGACCCAGTGGCAGGGACGATGGGGAATGGACAACCACAGGTGGTCCATTGTCCTGAGAAACCAGGTCTGCGAGGGGGGCCGGCTCTCACTAGGGATCTCGAATGATGCCTGTGGTGGTGTTTGAGCTACTGGAGGCTGCCAAGGCTGAGAACCATCGCAGTGTGGAGGAGTCACAGGGGGGGAGGGGTGGTAGTGTCCACTGAGAAACCAACATGGCTGCCAGCAATGGGGAAGCCAGTGCATGAGGGGTCGTAGGGTGGGTGCCCAAACGTGGACGTAGCTGATGTCAAATCCTCCTCCGCAGGAAATTTGCACACATACTTTTTCATCTGTGTCTTAAATGTGCACACCATGCACTCGGCTTCCCCATTCGATTGTGGATGAAACGGGGGAGAGCAAACGTGCCGAATACCAAAGTTCCTACAAAAATCCTGGAAGGTCTGCGAAATAAACTGAGGACCATTGTCAGAGACCAGGTTGACTGGCAGACCTTCCACAGAAAAGATTTTTGCCAGTGCCTGGATTGCAACTTCTTAAGTGGTTGAGGAGCAGCAAACCACATATGGAAATAGGGAATAAGCATCAATGACAATGAGCCAAAAGCCATTGAGAAACAGGCCCACGAAATTGATGTGAACACGTTCCCATTCCTGGGTTACAGGCGGCTATGAAGAGAACGCTGACCTGGGAGTTGCCTGTCGGCAGACCTTCGCAAACTTGCAGGAACAACCATGTGAGGAGCTGTATCACCAGTAGCTAGAAGGAGAAATCCTTCCAAGACAGAGGCAGTCTCATAGAACAAAATAATTACGAAGAGGGTCAGAGGCCCGGCCTGGAGATCGGGATGACCACCCCTGCTGAATGAAGTGAACTACTTGCTGGAGAACCGGGTCAGCTGCCGTTTCCCTGGCGACTCTAGAACCAGTGATTGGGAAGCCATCTACAGCTCAGAAGGAAGCCACATCCAAATGAAAACACATAATCTTCTCTCGTACGAACTTACGATCCGGGCCCACCAGAAGATGGGAAGGAGCGTCTGTGTTGGCATGCTGTCCAGTAGGTCGAAAATGAATGTCATAATGGTACTTACAGAGGAACAAGTCCCAGCGCTGTAGTGTGTGGGCTGCCCTATCCGGAATCTGAGATGCAGGGCCAAATAATGATATGAATGGTCAGTGATTAACTGAAACTTCATGCCATACAAAAAAAGGTGAAACTTGGTAACAGCATAGACAATGGCCAAAGCCCCTTTTTCCACCTGGAAGTAATGGGCCTGTGCGAGATTAAGAGTTTTAGATGCAAACGCTAGTGGCTGCTCGGAACCATCCGTGTTTCAATGGGCCAGGACCACCCCAACCCCATACTGTGAAGCATCTGTAGCAGGACCAATGGCTTATGGGGGTCAAAAATAGCCAAACACAGCGCTGACATGAGAAGGCCTTTCAATGCCGTGAATGCTCTCACATGCAAGTGACCAATCAAAATGAACACCCTTGTGCAGAATGCAGTACAGGGGGGAGGTTATGGTGGAAGCCCTGGGAATGAACCGGTGGTAATAGGCAGTCATGCCTAAAAATGCTTGTAACTCCTTCAGTGAAGCGGGCCTTGGAAGGTCGACGACAACTTGGACTAAACTTTGTATACGCTGGACACTGTGCCAAGAGATGGTGTAGCCCACATACTCAATGGATGGTTGGAAGAAGTTCGACTTACGCAAGGCCACGGACCTGAATTTGAGAAAGAGGTTAAGAAGGTTGTGCAGGTGTTCCCCCATGCTGCGGCCTGTGACAATTACATAATCCAGTTAATTAATACAATGAGGGATTTTTGACGGGACTTGCTCAAGATAACGCTGGAATATCGCCAGGGCACAGGATATTCCGAAGGCCAAACGGGGTGTTGACAACTGCCAGCCGTTTATAGTCCTCATCAAGTGGTATCTGATAAGCCTTCGAAAAATTGATTTTTCGAAAAATATTGGCCTCCGGCAACGGTGGAGAACAATTCATCAGCATGAGGCAAAGGATAGGTGTCCACCACCAATTGGGAATTAATGGTGACCTTGAAATCGCCACAAATACGTAATTTTCCTGAGGGTTTCCTGACAGTAACGAGGGGCGAAGCCCACTTACTAGAAGAAATGGGAACAACATCCCTGAGGGCTGTCAGCCAGTCTAGCTCTTCTTTTACCTGAGTGCGGAGAGCCAAGGGGATCTTCCTCGTGATTAGAAAATGTTAAGTGAGCTTCAAAGTCTGAAACACAATCCAGGCCCTCCTCAAAGATATCCAGAAAGTCCTACATCAAAGATCCCAATAATTGATAGGGAACGTCTTTGGAGACCAGCTGTATGCTGTCAGCGATAGTAAAACCGAAAGCTTGAAAGGCATCCAAACCAAAAAGGTTAGCGGAGATCGCATCACTGACAACAATAAAAGTAATAGGCCGAGTAACTGATTAGTAATTCACGTTGGTAGTGAATTGACCCAGTAGGGGAATGAACTGTTTACCATAACCGTGTAGACACTGGTAAACTGGTGCCAATGGAGGCGACCCAAGGTTGGAGTAAGTCTGTGCATTCAACATAGTAACTGCCGCCCCCATATCTACTTGCAGTTATAATGGGTGAGATCAAACCAACACCTCAAAAAAGAGTTGGTGTGCCGATGCATCGGGAGCCTGGCCTGATGAAACTACCTGAATGTCAACGTCCGTGTCCTCTGTACTCGCTTCTTTCAATTCTTTTGAGGCTGAGCGGCAAACTTTAGAAATTTTATTACATCTGTGACAAACGGCTTAATGCTGTGGGCTCTCTGACCGATAATAATGTATATATCGCGATGCACAGTACAGTAACAGGGGCCGGCGGCCAGAACTCTGTTCACGCGCTGTGTGGGAGCGGCCGTAACGGCTGGATTGTACCGCTCGCACGTCGCCATCCCAGACGCAGTGGACGTGTGCGCGCCATCCTGAACTGCTGCGACGCCGCATGACACTTCCAATTGTTGACCTGCAGTGTGAGAGGCTTCATACGATTGAGCAATGGACAGGACTTCCTCGAGGAAAAGGTCTTCTAACTGCAGGGCCCATTGCGGGACCTCCCTATCAGGGGCCGAATGAACAATGACGTCACGCACCATAATGTGGCATACAACTATGCAACAGCTCCATGACAAAATTACACTTGTGACTAAGACCGTGCAGGGTAGCGGCCCACGCCAGGTAAGACTGATGGGGCTGCTATTTAAGTATACAACTAACACTTAACATAGTTGAGCTTCTTAAATAGAAAAACTGCCAATGTTATTGGGGACTGGAACAAGTTAACCACACTCATGGCCAGTGATTTGAAACCTCATCATCATGTCTTGGAATGAAGAATATTGCACCTGTAATGCTTCTTCTCTCCCAAAGTCATATTTTGCTACCTGACTATTGTGTGAAATAGCCTGACACATCTGGGTGCCACAGTTATCCCTCGCCTGCCAAGAGGTTAATTGACTATCAAAAGACAACATGCTACGGAGTACAAGGTGACTGACTTGTTGGTAGCTCCACAATATGTATACTGCATTCTCAAGACCTGTTTTGGTTGAAAAGGAGAAAAGTGAAGACTGGAAGTGATGGTGAAATGAGGGCTGAGCAGTGCTGGAATAAGAAGGTATGGATGTATGAGGAAAGTGAATAACCAAGGTGGAGGGTAGAAGGAACATACAATATGTTTGCAGGGAGGGATCCCACCTTCACATTTCGGAAAAGCTGGTGTTTGTGGGCATGATCTGTATGTCTCAGGCAGTGAAGCAGTCTCTGAAATGAAGGATGTAGTGTTGGGCAGCCTGCCCAGCACCACGGTATTAACTTGTTTCTTGCTGCAAACTTGTTTCTTGCCCTGTTTATAGGTGGCCCTTTATATGGACAGACAGCTTGTTTGTTGTCATGCCAACATAGAATGTAGCACAATGGTTGCATCTCAGCTTATATATCACATGACTGGTATCACAGGTAGCCCTGCCTTTTATGGGATACGTGGTGAATGTGACCGGACTGGAGCAGTAGGTGGTGGTGGTGGTGGTATGTATGGGACAGGTCTTGCATCTACGTCTGTTACATGGATATGAATGATGAGGTAATGGTTTGAAAATAATTCCTAAACACTCGTCTCGTTCAGGTTCACTGAAGAGATCTTTGTGATCTGGATGGAGATTGAAGACACCCTATTCACATCCCACAGAACTTCAACAGCTTCTCTCCCTTTGCTTCACCTGGACCTTCTCAAGCCAACATGACACCTTCATAGAAGTTGACATCCACTTCAAAGATGGCTACATCACTGCTTCTGTCTATATCACATCTACTAACCACAAGTTATGCCTCCATTTTGACGACTGTCACCCATTCCATACCTAGAAGTTCCTTCCATACAGCCTATCCTACCACAGTTCTCACATCTACAGTGATCAGCATTACTCTGTGAAATATACTGTGTGTCTCAATAAAGCTTACAAAAACCAATCTCTTGTGCCTTATCTTTGCAGTCTCCCACAACCCCCCAAATCTGTCTGTCTGTCGACAAAGGAGCATTTCCCTCGTAACTCAGTACCATCCAGAATTGGAACAACTGAATTACAGTGTCCACCAAGGTTTTGACTACCTGTCATTGTGTTCTCCCAAAGTGGTTTTGGTCCATCCATCAACCTACATTATATAATTGGCCATCCGAACACAGCCCCTACTCCCAACCCCTTACATCATGGTTCATATCCCTACAACAGAACTAAAAGGGGACCTGTCCCATACATCCTTCCACCGTCACCTACTCCAATCAGGTTACATACATCACCTACCCACCAAAGGCATGGTTTCCTGTGAAACCAGTCATTTGATTTACTAAGTAAACTGCAACCACTGTGCACCTTTTTGCATGGGACTGACAAGCAAGAAGCTGCCTGAAACTTCCTTGAAGATTGAAACTATGTGCCCGATCGAGACTTGAACTCGGGACCTTTGCCTTTGCAGGGAAGTGCTCTACCATCTGAGCTACCAAAGCTCGACTCACACCCGGTTCTCACAGCCTTACTTCTGCCAGTACCTCATCTCCTACCTTCAAAACTTTACAGAAGCTATCCTGCGAACCAAGCAGAACTAGCACTCCTGAAAGAAAGGATACTGTGGAGACATGGCTTAGCCACATCCTGGGGGATGTTTCCAGAATGAGATTTTCACTCTGCAGGAGAGCTTCAGTAAAGTTTGGAAGGTAGGAGACGAGGTACTGTCAGAAGTAATGCTGTGAGAACCGGGCGTGAGTCGTGCTTCGGTAGCTCAGATGGTGGAGCACTTGCCCACGAAAGGCAAAAGTCCCGGGTTTGAGTCTCAGTTGGGCACACGGTTTTAATCTTCCAGGAAGTTTCATATCAGCGCACACTCCGCTGCAGAGTCAAAATCTCATTCTGGAAACAAGTTTTCTGTCTGCAGGAAAGGCCACTTACAAACTGTTGCCAGTAAACAAGTGGACCACCATGTTGCTGCGCATGTGCCCAACATTACATCATTCACTTCAATGACTGCTTGAGAGCCTGTGCCATTATGGATCCTTCTCACCAACCCCAGCTTTTCTGAAATGTAAAAGTGGGAACCCTGCCTGCGGTACATCCTTCGTCCCCATAACACTCCTGGCCTCAACCTTGTGTAGTCAGTTTCCTCACCCATTCTGACCCTTCCCTGTCTCCACAGAAGAAATGTTTTCACACATGTGGAGAGAATGGCTGATAATAAGTATCCAACAATAATGTAAGTACAGTATCACCATCCCTTTGTTCATAAAATATTTGCCATTAAGAGTTTTGCTACAGTTTGTTCCCAGACCAATCTGTTTTTGTTTTATTTACTTAGTCTGGGTGATCTGATGGTACACAGTGTGTTGCAGATGTCGGAAAATGTGAGTTAACATTGTTAACATATATTAACATGGGCCCATAGTATCCTAATGTATTATATTGCTCAATGTTTTCAATTTAATAGAAATAGCAAGATTACTGTTGTAAGTATTCATTTACAGAGTAAAAACAGTGACACAACAAATATGACTTCACAGCTTTGCTAAATTTTATGTTGTCTTCGATGAACTTAACACTTATGAGAAGATTGTTGAACAGTTGGAGGTCCATGTGGAAATCTCCCTTTTTACACAGTTAAGTGTTTGTACGTATAACATGCAGATTTGCATTTTTCCCGGTGTTGTGTTCATGTATTTCATTATTTTTTACGACTCTGGGGTCAGTTGGCACTATGTGGTTTCTGAAAAATTTTAGTCTCGAGAATGTAGAGGCAAGGCAGTGTAAGGATTTCCAACTTTCTGAAGTTGGGTTTGCAGGAGTCTCTGGGTTTGCTCCCAGTAATAATCTTCATTGCTCTCTTCTGGATTCTGAATGTGCTCCAAGCAGTTGGAGAATTTCCCCAGAATATTACACCATATTTTAGGTGGGCTCGTATGTAATCACAGTACGTGCTGGTTAATGTTTTCAGGCTCGCACATTTTCAGTACACTCAATGCAAAACAGCCGGTACAAATCCTGGCATTTACCTCTCCTGTATGTGTATTCCATTTCAGGTTATCTTGAACCCACAGACCCAGGAATCTGAAAACAGTGTTGGTATATATTTGTTGGTTATTTACAGTGACAAATTTCTGAGAGGAATTTGTGCTTTGTGTTGTGTGAAAGTTCATGGAATCTGTCTTTTTGGTATTAATAGTTAATCTGTTGATTTTAGCCCATATGCTGAGTTGTTCAGTGGCCAAGTTCTCAGCTTTTTGCACAGCCTCTGTATTCTCCCCTTTGAGGAATACAGTTGTGTCATCAGCAAATATTATTGTTCTGTGTGCGTCAACATTCAGGCTCAAGTCATTAATATACAGGAGGAAAACTAGAGGTCCCAATACTGAGACCTGTGGAACATCTTGCTTTACAGTTTTATTACTTGATAGTATTTCGGTTATTGAGTTGCTTTGTCTATTAGTGTATTTCATGCTGACTCTCTGCATCTGATTGGTTAGGAATGTAGCAATCCAGTTGTTCGCAATTCCTCTGATACCATAGTGTTCTATTTTATCCAGTAATACTTTGTGATCAACAGTGCCAAAAGCCTATGGAATATCCAGAAATCTGCCTGTTATGGGTTGTTTTCTATCTAACAGTTCTAATAGCGTATTCATGCAATCACATACTGCAATTTCAGTAGATTTGTTGCTTCAGAACCCATGTTGAGCTAAACTTAATAAACTTTTTGTTTCTTTGTTTGTTTTTCAATGAAGTTCATCTTTTTTTTGTACATTCTTTTTTCAAAAACGATAGAAAAGCAGTATGAGACTGAGATAAGCCTGTAGTTATTCATGTATTTATCACCACCTTTTTTGAAGACAGGAATTACTGTAGAAAATTTCAAAGCTTCAGGGAAGATACCTGCCTGGAAAGAAAAGCCACAGAGGTGAGTTAATGGTCCAGCAATTGTGGGTTCACAATTTTTTATTACAGCTGCTGGGATACCATCAATTCCAGCTGAATATGAATTTTTTAACTCTCTGGGGGCTTTAGCAACATCATTTTCAGTGACTTTGGTAATTAAAGTTGACTCTGCACATGTGTGATATTTTTGGTTTGCTGGTTGGTAATTTGTGTTAGGATTATTTTCAACAATTTTTCAGCTATGCTCGTAAAGAAATTGTTGAGAGTTCACCACAATGTTGGGATTAGATACAGATTCATTGTCGACTTTAATTTCTATGTTAGTGTGTGAAGCTTTCATTTCCCCTCTTCACCTTTTTATGATATTCCACATTGCTTTCACTTTATTGCTGGATTTGTCATTGTTCTCATCATTTTGCACCTTTTTTGCTTGTCCTATCACTCTTCTTACAATAAATGTGTAGCTTTTATAATAGTCTGTTAGTTCGGGAGTCACTACTTTGTTTCATAACATATGGAGTATTCTTTTATGTTTGCAAGAGATTGTTATAGCCGGTGTAAACCAACTCTTGTTTCTATTATTATTATTATTATTATTATTATTATTATTATTATTACTATTTACTCTTACTGGTTTTTGTTGAAAGGCCTCTTCAAAGTGGTGGATAATTTTGTCAAGAAATATGTTGAATTTCATGTTGACATTATTGGCTGTCTACCTATCTGTCCACTTTTCTTTACTAAGGAGGGCATTTAGTTTGTTGAAGTTCTCTTGGGTGAAAAACTTTAAAGTTTTAGGTGGGACTGGGTATGAGGTATGTTTGCTCTCATCAACCTATAGAATGACAGCTTGGTGGTTGCTGAATCCTGCACTGTATACTCGTAGAGTTGGGTTAAGTTTATTTCTATTTGCAAAAATTTGATCTAGAGCTGTCTTGGATGTTGGTGTTATTCTAGTGGGCTCATTTACAAGGCCATGCATTTTAAAAGTTTTTGCACTGTTAATCAATGTTTCCCTGTGTCTGTTGTGAGTGCGGAAGTCTATATTAAAGTCACCACATATAATCACATCTTGTTTCCACTGACTTATTTTGGACAGAAACAAGTCCATTTGTAACAGAAAATCAATAATACTACTGGAAGGGGGATGGTAAATTGTAGCTACAATTATATTTAGATTTGTAAGCATTATGGCTGCACATTCAAAGATCTTGTCTGTTCCTATTTCCTTTAAAGTAGGAAGTGGGCTATATTCAATGTGTCGATTGATGGAGATGCCAACACCACCATGTCCTTCATTTGATCTGGAGTAGTGTTAAGCTAATTTGAAGTATGGTAGTGAGATTAACTTAACTACATGAGTTCAGAGCCAGTGTTCTGCTAGGCATACTACTGAGATATCACTGAGTTCACTGGACAGCAAAATGCTTAAGTCATCAGTTTTGTTGCTCAAAGATTGTGCATTGTGATAACAGATTTTCAGGTCTGAGTGGGTTTTACTCAGAGGGGCTCGAAGTCATATTTACTGTGTCACTGACCTTTAGTTTAAATTGTGCTGTATTCCAGGTATGTTGACATCTGAGCAGCTATGCTGGTTCTGTTGGTTGTCCTTGGCAGCCGACTCATCTTCCAGGTGGGCCTGAAAAGTGTCCACATGCACTTCACACTGCTGAGGCATCGCATTGACATTTTGGAGGGACGTAATTCATAATATTCACTATCACATTATTGATCCTTTTTGAGGCATCAGGGGGTTTTGTGTTTCATCTCTGTGACTTCATGACCCATTTGTCTAGTGCAGTTTGCACATTATGGTCGCTATTACTCTTTTTTATTTCCCATCTTGTTTGTCTTTATCCAATTGCATATAAGCATCTGTTTATGGTTTCTGAATTTTGGTTTCTTATTGTCCCCCAAAGTTGTCAGGAAGGCCAATCTACTGCAGGTAATCTCCTTGCCACATTTGTTTAGGTGTAAACCATGTGTTGTGAAGTGGTTTCTGGCTATTCTCTCTATTTCAAAGTTTGCAACAGTTCTTCTTTTGTATGCATGTTTTTCTAAAGTCAGGTGGAGGTTTGCAGTATCAACTTTACTACTTAAATTTTGAACATCATATGTCCTGGGTATAGAATGGATAATGATATTCATTTTGTGACTTAGAGTGAGTATTGGTGCCAATGGTTCTACCACATGTTTCAACATTAGATTCAGAGGTTTGTCTATGTCGTTAGAACCCACTATTATGTTCAAAGTACGAGGGCTATCCACAAAGTACATTACGTTTTGGAATTAAATACAAATAAAGTACTGGAAAAGTTTTTTATTATATACAGATGAAAGCCACACTTAAATACTACTTCTCTACATAGTTGACATTTAAATTAAGGTACTTATCATAGCGAGGGACGAGCTTGGAAATTCCTTAGTCGTAAAATTCGGCCACCTGCGCCTTCTACCACGTGGTTACCTCATTTAGGACAGAAAAGGTGTGATTTTTGTGGATTTCCCAGAAAGAGGCACTACAATAAACTCTCAAAAGTATTGCAAATTCTACACAACCTCAGAAAGAGCAATACAAAAGAAGCGCAGGGGAAAGTTGGGCTCAAAGATCTTGCTGATTCATGAGAACACCAAGGCCCACACGGCAAATGTCGCTCATGAAGTTCTCGAATCTTTTCACTGGGACTTGTTTCCTCCTCCACCTGACAGTCCCAACCTGGCACCGAGCCAGCAATGAAGAACTGGTTGGCTATGCAGTGTTTTGATGACGACGCACAGCTTCAAGAAGAGGTAACCTCGTGTTTGAAGGTGCAGGCGGCCAAATTTTATGACGAGGGAATGTCAAAGTTTGTCCATCGCTACAAGTTCCTTAATTTAAATGGCAACTAAGTAGAATAGTAGTATTTAAGTGTGGCTTTCATCTGTATATAATAAAAAATTTCCAATGCTTTATTTTTAATTGCAAATCATAACGTACTTTGGGGATAGACCTCGTATATACATCTACATGACTACTCTGCAATTCACATTTAAATGCTTGGCAGAGGGTTCATCGAACCACAATCCTACTATGTCTCTACTATTCCACTCCCGAACAGCGAGCGGGAAAAACGAACACCTAAACCTTTCTGTTCGAGCTCTGATTTCTCTTATTTTATTTTGATGATCATTCCTACCTATGTAGGTTGGGCTCAACAAAATATTTTCGCATTCGGAAGAGAAAGTTGGTGACGGAAATTTCGTAAAAAGGTCTCGCCACAACGAAAAACGTCTATGCTGTAATGACTTCCATCCTAACTCGTGTATCATATCTGCCACACTCTCTCCCCTATAACGTGATAATACAAAACGAGCTGCCCTTTTTTGCACCCTTTCGATGTCCTCCGTCAAACCCACCTGGTAAAGATCCCACACCGCGCAGCAATATTATAACAGTGGACGAACGAGTGTAGTGTAAGCTGTCTCTTTAGTGGACTTCTTGCATCTTCTAAGTGTCCTGCCAATGAAACGCAACTTTTGGCTCGCCTTCCCGACAATATTATCTGTGTGGTCCTTCCAACTGAAGTTGTTCGTAATTTTAACACCCAGGTACTTAGTTGAGTTGACAGCCTTGAGAATTGTACTATTTATCGAGTAATCGAATTCCAACGGATTTCTTTTGGAACTCACGTGGATCATCTCACACTTTTCGTTATTTAGCGTCAACTGCCACCTGACACACCATACAGCAATCTTTTCTAAATCGCTTTGCAACTGATACTGGTCTTCGGATGACCTTACTAGATGGTAAATTACAGCATCATCTGCAAACAATCTAAGAGAACTGCTCAGATTGTCACCCAGGTCATTTATATAGATCAGGAACAGTAAAGGTCCCAGGACGCTTCCCTATGGAACACCTGATATCACTTCAGTTTTACTCGATGATTTGCCGTCTATTACTACGAACTGCGACCTTCCTGACAGGAAATCACGAATCCAGTCACACAACTGAGACGATACCCCTTAGCTCCGCAGCTTGATTAGAAGTCGCTTGTGAGGAACGGTGTCTAAAGCTTTCCGGAAATCTAGAAATACGGAATCAACTTGAGATCCCCTGTCGATAGCGGCCATTACTTCGTGCGAATAAAGAGCTAGCTGCGTTGCACAAGAGCGATGTTTTCTGAAGCCATGCTGATTACGTGTCAATAGATAGTTCCCTTCGAGGTGATTCATAATGATTGAATACAGTATATGCTTCAAAACCCTACTGTAGAACGACGTCAATGATATAGGTCTGTAGTTAAATGGATGACTCCTACTACCCTTCTTGAACACTAGTGCGACCTGCGCAATTTTCCAATCTGTAGGTACAGATCTATCGGTGAGCGAGCGGTTGTATATGAGTGCTAAGTAGGGAGCTATAGTATCAGTGTAATCTGAAAGGAACCTAATCGGTATACAATCTGGACATAAAGACTTGCCCGTATCAAGCGATTTGAATTGCTTTGCAACCCCTAAGGTATCTACTTCTAAGAAACTCATGCTAGCAGCTATTTGTGTTTCAAATTCTGGAATATTCCCTTCGTCTTCCCTGGTGAAGGAATTTTGGGAAACTGAGTTCAATAACTCCGCTTTAGCGGCACAATCATCGATAACAGTACCATCGGCACTACGCAGCGAAGGTATTGACTGCGTCTTGCAGCTTGTGTACTTTACATACGACCGGAATTACTTCGGATTTTCTACCAAATTTCGAGACAATGTTTCGTTGTGGAACCTATTAAAGGCATCTCGCATCGAAGTACGTGCCAAATTTCATGCGTCTGTAAGTTTTAGCCCATCTTCGAGATTTCACGTTCTTCTGAACTTCGCATGCTTTTTCCGTTGCCTCTGCAACAGCGTTCGGACCTTTTTTGTGTATCACGGGGGATCCGTTCCATCTCTTACCAATTCATGACGTATGAATATCTCAATTACTGTTGCTACTATATCTTTGAATTTGAGCCACATCTCGTCTACATTCGCATAGTCAGTTCGGAAGAAATGGAAATTGTCTTTTAGGAAGGCTTCTAGTGACACTTTATCCGCTTTTTTAAATAAAATTATTTTGTGTTTGTTTCTGATGGATTTGGAAGAAATGGTATTGAGCCTAGCTACAACGACCTTGTGATCACTAATCCCTCTATCAGTCATGATGCTCTCTATCAGCTCTGGATTGTTTGTGGCTAAGAGGTCAAGTGTGTTTTCGCAACCATTTACAATTCGCGTGGGTTCGTGGACTAACTGCTCGAAATAATTTTCGGAGAAAGCATTTAGGACAATCTCGGAAGACGTTTTCTGCCTACCACCGGTTTTGAACAAGTATTTTTGCCAATATACCGAGGGTAGGTTGAAGTCCCCCACCAACAATAACCGTTGAGTGGGGTATTTATTTGTTACGAGACTCAAACTTTCTCTGAACTGTTCAGCAACTGTATCATCGGAGTCTGGGGGTCGGTGGAAGGAGCCAATTATTAACTTAATTCGAATGTTAAGTATAACCTCCACCCATACCAATTCGCACGGAGTATCTACTTCGACGTCACTACAAGATAAACCACTACTGACAGACACAAACACTCCACCACCAATTTGGCCTAATCTATCTTTCCTGAACACCGTCTGAGACTTTGTAAAAATTTCTGCAGAACTTATTTCAGGCTTTATCCAGCTTTCTGTACCTATAACGATATCAGCTTCTGTGCTTTCTATTAGCGCTTGAAGCTCAGGGACTTTTCCAGCGCAACTACAACAATTTACATCTATAATTCCGACTGTTCCTTGATCCAAGCACGTCCTGTAATTGACATGCACCCTTTGACACTGCAGCCCACCCCGTAATTTCCCGAGGCCTTTTAACCTAAAAAACTGCCCAGTCCATGCCACACAGCCTCCGCTACCCGTGTAGCCGCCAGCTTAGTGTAGTGAACTCCTGACCTATTCAGCGGAGCCCGAAACCCCACCACCCCATGGTGCAAGTCAAGGAATTTGCGGCCAACACGGTCGCAAAACTGTCTGAGCCTCTGATTCAGACCCTCCACCCGGCTCTGCACCAAAGGTCAGCAGTCGGTTCTGTCAATGATGCTGCAGGTGGTGAGATCTGCCTTCATCTCGTAAGCAAGACAAGCAGCCTTCACCAAATCAGATAGCCGCTGGAATCCAGAGAGAATTTCCTCAGATCAAAAGTTACACACGTCATTAGTGCCGAAATGTGCAACCACCTGCAGCTGGCTGCACCCTGTGCTCTTCATGGCATCCGGAAGGACCCTTTCCACATCAGGAATGACTCCTCCCGGAATGCACACGAAGTGCACACTGGATTTCTTCCCCTCCTTAGTCGCCGTATCCCTAAGGGGCCCCATTACGCGCCTAACATTGGAGCTGCCAACTACCAGTAAGCCCACCCTCTGCGATTGCACGGACCTTGAAGGCTGAGAATGATCCTCGGAAACAGGGCAGGCAGCTGCATCTGGCTCAGCCAGAGACAGTGCCTGAAACCGGTTTGTCAGACGCACCGCGGAGGCTTTCTGATCAGCCTCCGGGGACGCCTTTCGCTCCCTGCCACGCCTTGGAACGACCTCCCAATCAACCACAGGCGAGGGCTCAGCCCCACTGCGGGCAGCAACCGGGGCAACCACAGCGGCAGACCGATCTGGGGACAGACGGGACGAGGTTGACATTCCCGTGATACCCAAGTCCGGCTCCCCACAGTGGTGCCCATTGGCAACAGCCTCAAGCTGCGCGACTGAAGTCAGCGCCGATTGCAGCTGTGAGCGAAGGGATGCCAAGTCAGCCCTCATCCGAACACAGCAATCGCAGTCCCTGTCCATTCTAATCGATGCTGAACAACAGTTGCTGAAACAAGAGTCCATGCCTAGATAACGCAAATGAAACACGGAAAGAATGTATCAACTAACCTGTACAAATGCCTAACGACTGTGCGACAATCTGCTGAATTTACGATTACAGTAACTAAAACTCGAAATTGCACCTCCTATACGAAACTCTTACGCAATTTAAATACGAATCTACCAAGTAAACAATAAAGCGCGATGCTACCACTGTCAAATACTATAATACGCCTGAAATATATGAATTAAACAATGCAAGTACCCAAAAACACGCAAAGAAGCTAATTAAACTATCTAACAAGTAAGCAAGCTAGGGTTATACGACTTGCTGCTGCAGCTGCTTATCCAACGGCGGTAGGGAGCACGTGTACTGAAGTTTCTTTGTCAAATTTTCTGCGTTTTTATCGCCTTTTTAGTGGGGCACCAGGTTTACTATGCTTTTTACCTGATACAAGGGCCCTAGTTTGTCTTACAGTATTTGAGCACAGGCCCCTCCATCACTGTCACTTAATGTTATTACTTTCACTTTTTCCGATATTTTCTTGCTCTGTAACATTCCGGAATTTCTTTCACTTTTGTCCTGCACATACATTGGTGCTTGAGAAACTGTTCATCAGTGATTACTCGTACACTTTGTGGCAGATTGTTCACTTTGGGTTAATTTTTGTGTAAGATATTGTGCAACGTTAGACTGTAAATTGATCTTGCTAGCATCTTGCACCAGGTGGTTATCAGAAGTTACACTTTTAAAATCACTTTCTGGAACCATTTCGCATAGGTCTATCCCACATTAGCTTCGTTTTCATTGCAGTTTGTTCACATGCAGACTTTACAGAGCTATGATTACATGTGGTGCTAGACAACGCATGATTTCTGAGCATTGCATTCTGAGCATGATTTACAGCTTGACTATTTCTTGTACTACGCTGTCCTGTCAAACGCCAGTTTTTGTTACCGATATTTACATTCAAGGTGCGGATAAAGAGTTCATTGTTAGTTTTTTTACTGGTTACTGCCACTTCAAATTCATTACACTTCACTAATAGTTCATGATACTTAACCAGTAGGCTTTTATCCTTGTGGTTGAGGTCAATTGTTTCTTGTTTCAGCGACGTAATTATATGATCCTGCATTTTTAGAGTATTGTTTACTTTGGATTCAGTTGCTAGTATGATGCACTGGTGGCATGTCCACTGTTCTTGTCTGTTAAAGTATTTCAGGTTAACTTTAATGCACTTTTTGTGGTACCAGTAATTACAGTTAATACACAGAATACCTCGTATAACTCTTTTTGAACATGTTTTGCACTTACTACGGTCGAAATTCGTTAGAGCTGTTTGTATTCCTGCTTCACCTCTCTACAGGGAGTGCAGCAGGGAGCCGCTATTGGCCACCCAAACCCATGGTCATTTGTCCCACCTAATGTGGATGATCCATGCACAAGGGGAGAAATGTTGCTCAGGTAGCAATAACGTTAGTACTTCGTTGCAACACAAAAGGCACATGATAATGTTGTGCAAATGAATCAGCTTCCTAGTGCAAGCAACGTAAAAATGGTTCTTATATGATCTAAGGTTGTCACTAATATGAGAATCATTCTTTAAGGTGTCAGGTGAGCCCTGCAAATTGGACTGGTGATGTCCTCGATTCCAATGTTGTTGATGTGCTCAGTGGAAAAGTTGTCTATATAGCAGCAAAAAATATGGCAGTGCCATCCAGGAGGCACAGACCTGGAAGAATAATACAGTAATAAGGCCACATCATCATTGAAGAAGGATGGTGAGATGGAATGACCCTGGTAATAAGTTTCCAAAAACAAAGAAGTAATGAAAATAACACAAGAACAGAGATGTTCCTGAGCAGTCAAATTTAATAGTGTTTCTTTGCCACACAGATTGTGAGTAACAACATGCATCTAATGAAACACACTTCTAGTGAAGGCAAGATAGAGAATGCCTTGTTCCACTGGAATTTATTTGCTACAATGAGAACTATTCTTGAATCTCCAGTTCAGTCCTCAGTCGGTAACAACTGAGAAGCACTGCTGTAGGCACCTAAAGTGTAGGTTGCACTGGTGACGCCAATATAGAGGGCTGCATTCTTATTAAAACAGCCATGGCACACCGAAGTAGATAGTTGATATAGAGTTTGTGACCTGGGTTGGCTGGTAAGCTACTGTGCAGTGATCTATGAAGGGTGTACAGTGCAGGAATACTGGAAAATTGTCCAGTGTTATCGGCATCTGTACAGAAACTATACAGAGCCTGTCATGGACAAGATGAGTTGCACTGAGTTTGTTTCAGGCCCCCTAACATGCCAGCAACAAAGCACTTTGTTGAATTCCACAAGAAGGCATTGTAAGGTACCATCCAGATGGTACACCACACACTTCCTTCTCATTCCTATTATGTCTCCTACTCCATCCTGTTCCCATACCCATCAAAGCACTTCCTGCCTCACCTCTATGAAGAAAGAACCTGAGAAATACCCCACATCATCTGCCATGCCTGCTTGTGGCTGTATGTACCCATCTGTAAGTAAAGAATGAAGGGTTGCATTGTATTTGTTTCATGTGGCAGTTTGACTGCATGAACAGCAAAAATGTGGTAAGTGATAAACATTTCTTCTGTTACTTTGTGTGAGGTATTGCTGAGAAATATTCATAATAATTTGAAATTGGGGATGAAGTTTTCTGCAAGTAACTAAGTGCTCTCGTTATAAAATACTTGATGAATATAATATTTGCATATGCCTAAAGTGAGTGATGCTTTGTATACAGCCATACACACAGTTCCTAACTTGCCACAGTGAATTAATCCTGTAACATAAAGTTGTATTTTTCAATAAGCACGTTACTACAGGATTGTAAAATTTGGTCAATAATTATGTGAAATGTTGACTAAAAATTTATTTGCTCCTGGAAGTCTTCAGATAGCAGCCACGAACTGGAATAAAGTTTTGGCTTTATGGAACTTGGTTAGTAATGTTCACTGCTGTACATAATTGAGTGGATCAGATGCTCAGTCATTCACTGATCAGTAGGCACATTAAAAGATTGAAATTATTCTTTTCTTTATCATGCTATATAGTAACATTCTTAGTGAATCACCTGTTCGTTTTACCTTTGGAGACAAGGTTGTTTTTATATTAACACGCAATTTCTTTTCTTGTCAATCAGGCCCTGTCGAGGAGCAAAGTCCACCTCCTATTGCTCAGGTGAGTGAAACTATAGGGTAGCACCTGTGAGACTGGCAGAGCATGGGTGAGTTTCACCAGTAGCAAAACAAGTCTGGTTTTGTGGCATGTAATGAACATCACACTGTTTCCTGGCCTCCTCCTAGGGTGCTCACTAATTTCATCAGCCAAGGGTTTTCATCTCTTGTGTGTGCCGCCCTACACAACGTCATTGTAATTAATCAACTCCTATCTATGTATCCTATTCATCTCCACTTTCTTTCTCATTGTTTTCTGCACTCCACACCTTCCTGGCCCCTGCAACATATGCAACTTCGTTTACACTGGTTACCAAAATCCATTATCACAATAAAATTGTATACTGAACAATCCAAAAACTTTCTCAGACAATACTTTCATACTGGCTAATAACAGCTCAACTTCATGTTTTTCTCCTGATAAAATGACAGTTGCCACTGTGCTTACAGATCTATGGGCTAGGCACATCACTGAACAAGAATGACGTAGCAAGGAATAAACCAAAAATGAGCAAGTACGGTGAAGCCTAATAATGCAACTATCGTTTTCCCATTCTGTAGAAATTCTTCATAAATTTGCAACAGAATTCATCCACAAGAGAAAAAATTTCTGAAGTGAAGAAAAGTTTAAATCAACTGTTTGAACTAAAATATGACTCTATTATTGCAGCCATTGTTTATTGGTAACATAGACATTGTGAAATATGTAATTTTACCCAAGTTTTAGGTTACACAGCAGTAGATATAACAACTAATTTGTCTAAAATATTTAGTTATTGCAACTACACAAGACGTACCTTCCTACATTAATAGCAGAGTCACTCTTCTTGCTATTATCATAGCCAGACAAACTTAAAAAAGTCTTCTTTGGATATTCTTGTGGCTATTTAATAGATATCTTGTGATTTTCATAGAGAGATCATCTTGGCTCTGGGTGTGAAGATTTTAACACATGTAGCTTAGTAATTCAATAAAACTAACTTCATGTTTGGTAGCTCATGTATCACAGATTGTGCTGAGTGAAGTAAAAGTAAGGGTGTAGCTACTTTTGTTTTTTGGGATTTGCTTCCAGTAATATTCAGATAGGTCTCTGATACATGAAATAGAATCACGTGATAAATATTTGGATGATCATCCAAATCTTGTACTGATTTCTGTTTGCTAATAGGTGTCCCTCCTGCAGTGATTATACGATGAATGTGCATGCTGTCTGTCATATAAATTTGACTATATAGTGTCTGCCACAAGGAGTGAAACTCTGAGGGCAAGGGCCCAATTCACATTAACCTATGCTACCATAGATATTGCAAACATATCTCAGAACTGATGACAATGTGTCTAATAATCCAAAGGGATCAAAAATGTTTGATGTGTCACACAGTAGTGTGTGTTTTGTGAATCTGTAGATATTAGGTGCTGCTTTGATATTGTTTACAATTTTGAAAATGATCATCAGCTGGGTGCTAGAATAAATCTGAAGTTCTAATATCCTCATCATTTTCAAGCAGAAAAAAAAAGTTGTCGCTTGCACCACTGAGGGAATACTTTTAAATAGTGTGGCACTGTTTCTGTACCATTTCCATAGTGAAAATCCACTTCTGATCAATATGTTCACGAGATCTTCCTGGAGCTCAATTTCAGCCCTTACTGTATCACAACCTGAGATAAAGTGGTCCATACTGAAATAAGTGAGAATCTTTGCTGCCTCACTCTGCTCACTCTCTTCGTGAGCTAATCGTATCAGACACTGTGCTGCAAGGAAGGGGGCACAAGTCATTGTGTATGTGCTGGTCCTTCATTGGTATTCGTGAGGTGGTGCAGATCTATCACACCTCCACAATATTCATTGGAAAGTGTAATCTTCAATTAGAACCAGAACTTGTCGATACATGTTCTCCATGTCTACTGTGAAGTCAATGCGTTCCATGTGGAAGTATAACCATACAGACTACAGATAATATTTCGTGGTTGTTCTACATCTTCATCTACATCCATACTCCGCAAGCCACCTGACGGTGTGTGGCGGAGGGTACCCTGAGTACCTCTATCATTTCTCCCTTCTATTCCACTCTCATATTGTTCGTAGAAAGGAGGATTGTCGGTATGCTTCTGTGTGGGTTCTAATCTCTCACATTTTATCCTCATGGTCTCTTATCGAGATATACATAGGAGGCAGCAATATACTGTTTGACACTTCGGTCAAGGTATGTCCTCGAAACTTTAACATAAGCCCATACCAAGCTACTGAGCGTCTCTTCTGCAGAGTCTTCCACTGGAGTTTATCTATCATCTTAGTAATGCTTTCGCGATTACTAAATGATCCTGTAAAGAAGCGCGCTGCTCTCCGCTGGATCTTCTCTATCTCTTCTATCAACCATATCTGGTGTGGATCCCACACTGCTGAGCAGTATTCAAGCAGTGGGTGAACAAGCGTACTGTAACCTACTTCCTTTGTTGTTGTATTGCATTTCCTTAGCATTCTTATAATGAATCTCAGTCTGGCATTTGTTTTACCGATGATAAACTTTATATGATCATTCCATTTTAAATCACTCCTAATGCGTACTCCCAGATAATTTATGGAATTAACTGCTACCAGTTGCTGACCTGCTATTTTGTAGCTAAATGATAAGGGATCTATCTTTCTATGTATTCGCAGCACATTCCACTTGTCTACATTGAGATTCAATTGCCATTCCGTGCACCATGCGTCAATTCGCTGCAGATCCTCCTGCATTTCAATACAATTTTTCATTGTTGCAACCTCTCGATACACCTCAGCATCATCTGCAAAAAGCCTCAGGGAACTTCCGATATCATCCACCAGGTCATTTATGTATATTTTGAATAGCAACGGTCCTATGACACTCCCCTGCAGCACACCTGAAATCACTCTTACTTCGGAAGGCTTCTCTCCATTGAGAATGACATGTTGCGTTCTGTTATCTAGGAACGCCTCAATCCAATCACACAATTGGTCTGATAGTCCATATGCTCTTACTTTGTTCATTAAACGACTGTGAGGAACTGTGTCAAACGCAATGCGGAAGTCAAGAAACACGGCATCTACCTGTGAACCCGTGTCTATGGCCCTCTGAGTCTCGTGGATGAATAGTGCGAGCTGGGTTTCACATGACCGTCTTTTTCAAAACCCATGCTGGTTCCTACTGAATACTTTTCTAGTCTCCATAAAAGTCATTATACTTGAAGATAATACATGTTCCAAAATTCTACAACTGATCAACGTTAGAGATATAGGTCTATAGTTCTGCACATCTGCTCGACGTCCCTTCTTGAAAACGGGGATGACCTGTGCCCTTTTCCAATCCTTTGGAACGCTTCGCTCTTCTGGAGAACTATAGTATTCCACTGCAATAAGGGGGGCAAGTTCCTTCGCGTACTCTGTGTAAAATCGAACTGGTATCCCATCAGGACCAACGGCCTTTCCTCTCTTGAGCAATTTTGTTTCTCTATCCCTCTGTCATCTATTTTGATATCTACCATTTTGTCAACTGTGTGACATCTAGAGAAGGAAGTACAGTGCAGTCTTTCTCTGTGAAACAGCTTTGGAAGAAGACATTAAGTATTTTGGCCTTTAGTCTGTCATCCTCTGTTTCAGTACCATTTTCTGCCATTTCAGTACATAGAACTTTACTTTCAAATTCATTGAATGCCTCTTGCATGGCCCCCCTCATATTAAATTTTGCTTCACGTAATTTTTGTTTGTCTGGAAGCCTTTGGCTATGTTCATGTTTGCTGTGAAGTTCCCTTTGCTTCTGCAGCAGTTTTCTAACTCCGTTGTTGTACCTAGGTGGCTGTTTTCCATCTCTTATGATCTTGCTTGGCACATACTCATGTAACGCATATTAGATGATGGTCTTGAACTTCGTTCACTGATCCTCAAAATTATCTGTACTTGAGACAAAACTTATGTGTTGAGCTGTCAGGTACTCTGAAATCTGCTTTTTGTCAGTTTCACTGAACAGAAAATTCTTCTTACCTTATTTAATATTTCTATTTACAGCTGAAATTATCGATGCAGAAACCACTTTATAATCGCTGATTCCCTGTTCTGTGTTAACCTTTGTCACCAAAGGTCTAATATGTTGTTGCCACAAGTTGGTTCTCTGTTTATCTGAAAACTACCGGGAGCAGTTTAAGCACTTTAAAGAATTTCACTGTATTCTTTGTCCCAGCCACCCGTTATGAACCTTTGAGACTCCCTGTCTATATTGGGCAAATTAAAATCTCCACCCAGAACTATAACATGGTGGGGAAATCTACTCGAAACATTTTCCAAATTATTCTTGAGGTGCTGAGCCACAACAGCTGCTGAGCCCGGGGGCCTACAGAGACATCCAATTACCATCTCTGAGCCTGCTTTAACTGTGACCTTCACCCAGATCATTTCACAGTTCGAATCTCCGTCAATTTCTTTCGATACTATCGCACTTCTTATCGCTATAAACACGCCTCCCCCTTCACTGTCCAGCCTGTTTCTGTGGTATACATTCCAATCTGAGTTTAGGATTTCATTACTGTTTACATGTGGTTTCAGCCAACTTTCTTTCCCTAGTACTATATGGGCGTTGTGACCGTTTATTAATGAAAGCAGTTCTATGTACTTTCTATAGACTCTCCTGCAGTTTACTATTAGCACATGAATAATGTTATTCCCTGTTGCATTTTGCCTACTCCTGCCATGCCGTGTCTCAGGTGGTGTCTTGTCGGGAATTCTCTAACATAGAAAAACCCCATGTGCACTCCAAACGTACTCCGCTTCCGGCGTGTAGTGCACGCCTGACGTATTCATGGGGACCCTACATTTCTTCACCCGATAGCGGAGGTCGAGAAATTTGCACCCCAGCTCTCCGCAGAATCGTCTGAGCCTCTGGTTTAAGCCTTCCACTCGGCTCCAAACCAGAGGACCGTGATCGGTTCTGGGAACGATACTACAAATAGTTAGCTGTGATTCCGCCCCATGAGCAAGGCTTTCCACCTTCACCAACTCCGCCAACCGCCTGTATGAACTGAGGATGACCTCTGAACCCAGACAGCAGGAGTCATTGGTGCCGACATGAGCAACAATTTGCAATCGGGTGCACCCAATGCTCTCTATCGCTGCTGGTAGGGCCTCCTCCACATCTCAAATGAGACCCCCAGCAAGCAGACAGAGTGAACACCGACCTCCTTCCCCGACCTTTCCGCTATTTCCCTAAGGGGCTCCATCACCCGCCTAATGTTGGAGCTCCCAATAACTAATAAACTCCTCCACCCGTGTGCCTGCTCGGACCTTGCTAAAGGAGCAGCCACATGTCCACTCACAGGCTGTGTGGGCAATGCCACGTGGCCAGCCTCCACATTGACCCTCCGCCTCGTGCTCTGTGAACGCCGCTGAACCCGCCACTCCCCTTAGGGAGAGGGTTACCCAACCGCGCCCGGTACCCACGGAGATGTCTCGACAGCAGGGACAGTGGGTGAAGCATGTAACACCTGGGGTGTACATTGCGACTCACCAGACTCCCCACTGCCGCTACACTCTGAGGCAGCAGCCTGAAAACGGCTGACCGCGGCCATCAACATGCCCACCTGTTCTTGAAAAGTGGCCAGCTCCTCCTGTGTCCGTACACAGCAGTCACACATCATATTCATCCTAAGGAATCAATTTACTGAAGAGAGTTAATCAACTTTTAACGAGACTGCTAATTCACTAAAGGCAGCTGATTATTGACTAAACTATGATTGCTAGACACTTCTTGTAGAAAACAATGAAAATAGCACTACCTCTCTCTGACCTGTATTGAAAACAAACACTAACACTACTCTCACTATAGCTGACTAAACGGACTCTCTCTGACTGTATTAAAAACAAACACAAAATCTATGGAACACTATTACTAGCACTAGACAATTGAAAAGCTTCTTAAAACCAAAAACACACCAAAGAAGAAGTGACAAGTAAGAAAAATACAGTTATTACTTATATTAAGGTAGCTAGCTGCACAGCAGACGTGAAGCAGATGGCGGTTAGGGCGACACTGTTCCTACCATTGGAAGACTGTTCCCACCATTGGAAGGCTGTTCCCACCATTGGAAGGCTGTTCCCACCATTGGAAGGCTGTTCCCACCACTGGAAGGCTGTTCACACCACTGGAAGGCTGTTCCCACCACTGGAAGGCTGTTCCCACCACTGGAAGGCTGTTCCCACCACTGGAAGGCTGTTCCCACCACTGGAAGGCTGTTCCCACCACTGGAAGGCTGTTCCCACCACTGGAAGGCTGTTCCCACCACTGGAAGGCTGTTCCCACCACTGGAAGGCTGTTCCCACCACTGGAAGGCTGTTCCCACCACTGGAAGGCTGTTCCCACCACTGGAAGGCTGTTCCCACCATCGGACGACTGTTGAGTGACAAATTCGTATTCCATTTGGCAAGACAATCAAACATTACTCTTGCTTTAGTAGCTAAGCTAGTTTTTTAAAGATATCTGATGTGGCATGTAATATGAAATGGCATCTGTTATGATTACTATTACCATATGTCTTAAATCTTCATACATCCCCATGAACTCTGTGTAGCTTTCGACAAATTTTGATTGTCTTGCTAGTTCCTGTTCAGTTTAAGAGAAGCATTTTGAGTGACAAATTCGTATTCCATTTGGCAAGACAATCAAACATTACTCTTGCTTTAGTAGCTAAGCTAGTTTTTTAAAGATATCTGATGTGGCATGTAATATGAAATGGCATCTGTTATGATTACTATTACCATATGTCTTAAATCTTCATACATCCCCATGAACTCTGTGTAGCTTTCGACAAACTTTGATTGTCTTGCTAGTTCCTGTTCAGTTTAAGAGAAGCATTTTGATTCATTGTGGAAAGACTTGCATAACAAACTCAGCTCTTCCTGAAATGGAAGATGAACAATGAATCTATCTTTTGAATCTTCAGTTTTTTTTTTCCTTTTTTTTTTTTTTTTTTTTTTTTTTCTCCAGGAAATGTGAATCACATTGCTGCTCTTCTTCTGTTATAAAGACATTGATACCTCATAACTTGGGTTGAAACAGCTTTAAGGAAAAGAAATTGAATGTCAACTCGCATATTTTGTCAATTACTTTATGTGATTCACTTTATTACATACCGAAATTATTATTATTATTATTATTATTATTATTATTACAATTTACTAACTTTTTTAAAAATCACAATACTCACAGTTGAAACTTGAACAGGATTAATTAATTAGAAACCATATTTTGTCAATTGTACCATTTTGCAAAGGACTTGAAATTGGAAGTACACAGATTACAAAACTAGGAAACGTCACACCAATTGGGCAGGTTCAACAAAAAATTTTATCAGTCAAATGAACTACAATTACAGGCAGAAAATGAGCTAACAACTTGCAGCTTTTGTACCTGTTACACAATTGAATAACATTCATCCAAATACAGGAAGATTCACAAGTCACACAACTGATTGTAGCTCTTGGACAGCTGCTTAGTATTGTATAACACTTAAGAGAAAGAAACAAAAGCCCATAAGAAGTAACCCATGAATTGCAGACAAACATTAAAAAATGACCTTTATAAATATACAATCTACCAAAATTCAGAGCACGCTGAGAGCTACAGCAGAGAGCCATCAGAGTCAACAAGAAACAAGCAGCCAAATTCCCCAAGTGGAGTTAGGTAATGACTATTCACCGAGGTAACAATTGACAGTTTATACTTTTATGTCAAATGAGCAACTTCACTTCCCTTGAGCCACAACAGGGTGACTAGTAGGGCAGTAGACAGCCGTTCAATCTGGGTGCCACATGAAGAAGGAAGTGCCACCATGGCAAAGTGCAAACATATTTCTGCTCTATGCCAAGGGAACTGAAAATCATGATTTTCTGCTGACACATATCAATGGAATCAGTAATCTGCACAAATAAAGATTCACACAAAAAGGGCCAGGAAGTAGAAAATATGAAAGACTGGCAGAACTGGCTAGCAATATAAATTAACACTCTTTAAAATTTGTATTATTCAGAAGCAAATGTTTCAACAAGTTTTGATACATTAGCTCAAGCAAAAACATGTACCGAGATTGCTTTGCCTCTGACACAGGTAGTGTTGGAGTAGATTTCCTTCATGAGACTTAAAACATGGAATACTCTCGCACTTGCATGATGCATGACGCAGAACACAAAGTGCAATTCATAATATTGACAGATGATCAAGCACTGAATCACTCATAGGTGCATTATTATTGCAGACACAATTCTAAACAACACGGACAGGAACTTACTCAAATATAACAAAACAACTCAAAATGTGACTCAGTTGTGAAGGAGCAGAGCCAGGGTATTATTGTATCAGCGGCATCTTGGGACACACATGCACACATGAACAATTGCACATGTGCATCAATCAAAGATTTTCACTTGTGACACTCAATCGAATCAATATCAACAGTCTAAGTAGTTAGTGATGCCAGTGGAATGCTGTGCCCTGAGATTAGAGATATTGTGGCTCAGACATGATTTGACCCTTCTGACCTTCACAGTTTCTTCAAGAAACACGGCCTAAGTTTTCACAGAACACAACACAAATGGCTACCTTGACAAAATTTTTTGTTCTACCAATTGATACTGCTTTGACATACATAACCCAAAAAAGTTCTGTCTTTTGAAGCGCATGATGATCAGTTCCTATGGAGAGTGCTTGCCTTCTGAATGTACAGACAAACTTCTGCTCCCAACATCATATTGATCTTGCAAGGTGACCAAAATTCTGGATAAACAATTTTTATACTCACCAAATCTGAGACATTGGGATTGAGATGAGATGTCAGTTATCTCCAGCATCATTAAACAGACAGAAGGTAAAATGAAGACGCTTATACAGGAGTCTACTTGAACAGATATCCACTGTTTTGTTTCTGGTATGTTTCCATCTGTTCCCTGAATGGGTGCTCTACTTTGCCATTTGTGAAGTCAGAGGCACTGTGCACGTGCTTCAGATATAAATCGTGCCTGCAAGTATGAACTGAGAGAGCATAAGTTTTTCATGTGCCACTGCTATCTTTTAACCATATTGCCACTGTTGTAAGCAGCAATTGTTTTTGCCAGGGATGACTTAAGTGAGCAATAACACAATGTACTTGATGGATGTATACCATTGTGTTTGTGTTTTATGTCACTTGGACAGTCGTACCTTGTTCCACTTTGTGTGTTTTGTTTCTGTGTGGTGTCATTTTTGACAAGCATGACAGCATGCAGATGTGCAACTAGAAGTCCTATGGACACCCTTCAGGCAATTGGGCAAAACACTTTGTTGAGCATCATAATAGGTTTGTATTCACTACACATGGCTTGTCTGAATTTTCTGTATTTCAGCAAAGTATCAGGCAAGTGGCACATGACAAATGCAGCACTAACAGGTACTATATTCATCTCAAATGGGCAAAGTGCTTGGCATTGCAAGTGGTCTGATGTTTATTCCCATATGTGCTGTGCCATATCGGTCTGTAGCCTTCACGATTTCAGATTTGCTTTTATTTTAGAGAAAAGCTTATCTCTCTCCTAATGTCAGAAAGCTTTTGAAACTCCAGTGGGATTTAAATTCTGTTCTTACAGACTGGTCAACAATTTCTGCAAATAGATGAGATACAATTATGTCTTGCAAGGATACAATTAGTTGTAATACCATCAGCACATGAGTATTGTTTGAAGTAGTCCATGAAATTTACTTGCACCGTTCCCGTTTACTAAAGGAAGCACCAACAGGTTTTCCAGATGTGCTCCCACAATCAATCTCGGATTATTCTATGTATTGCAAACCGTGTCAAAAGCTGGATTAAAATTAATGCTAGTCACCAGAAAATGGGTGTTTATATTGCGAGCAGCACATATTACTGAATTAAGAAAATGGTTATTTTAGCAGTGATTTATGAATCCTCATTATTTACCACAAGACTCACGAAAGTCACAAAAATGCCTGCACTGCTTTATATAACCTTTGAATGATGGCAATTTCATGATGGGAAACTTGATGGTACATTATGATGCACTAAAGTCAGATCCCTCGCTGGGATCTCACAGTTGTTTAGTGACTTCACACGTGGCGCAGATGGGGCAATACAGCCAGTTCTTCTTCACTGCCTGCATTTGTCAACCTCCACTCCCTCTCTATCCTTGCTCATTCTCCAATGCCCTCTCCTTCTCCTTTCTCAGTGTTCAGATTCAAATTGACATGGCTATCCACCTGCTTTCCTGTATTGTTCACAATTTTGTTCCTTTTGCCTGTTCATTCATACTTTTTGGTGTTTAGGTCCCCACTTTAGGTTTGACCTCCACTTCAAAATTTCCTGTTTTTCAGTGTGAGCCACTTACGGAACAACTCCCTCCCTGGCATCTGTGATGCGGCTGTTATGTACCCATATGGGTGAGCCCCCTGACAACACAGGGATCACACTCCTAATTCTTCAGTTGTTCTTTCCACATGTATGGCAAGTAGTGTTTTATCTCCCTCTCGGAGGATTGGAAACCCTGGCAGCAGCTGTTGTCAGACGGCCCTTCTTGTGGGTGGGTGACACTCCTGTGGAGAGCCCATGGTCAGAGTGGCTGCTATTGGGGGGGGGGGGGATGCTTGACGCACGAAGCATATTGAGTTACCAAGTTCTTTCTGATCTCAGAAGGAAGTTTCTATGAATTGTGAACAATCATTGAATGCAACTTCATATTAGACAGCAACTTTTCCTTTTCTGTCTACACCATTGGAGTAGGGCCTGGCTACCCTACCTTTTCTCACATTTGATAGAGAGATGCTACTGTCAAAGATCAGCAAAACAACACATTCTGAACACACTGCACTGTTACCAGTGTGATCATTTTGACCACACTGTAATGTCCTGGTGACACCCAGCCAACTGTGTAACCTGGCTGCCTCTTCCTCCCTGCTTCAAAAGTTGTAATGGTGACCATGCCATCTCCTCCTTCCATGTACCTTGATGATAGAGCATCCGTGAAATCTGGGTTAAGGAAAGAGGTGCCCTTCCAGGTCATTTGAAAATTGTCGGCTTCTCAGTAATCCTGTGTTCTACCATCAGGCAGTTCCAGTATTTCTTGCTATGTCTCAGTTCATGAAGGACATGGACATCCAGACATGTGATGAGAAATACAGCACTTTGGTTGTAAAAACACCCAGTGTCATAGTAGCAGCCCATCTCTGTCTCCTTCTGCTCCTCCGTCTCCTCCTTCTGCTCTTCCCCCGTCTCCTCCTTCTGCTCTTCCCCCGTCTCCTCCTCCTGCTCTTCCCCCGTCTCCTCCTTCTGCTCTTCCCCCGTCTCCTCCTTCTGCTCTTCCCCCGTCTCCTCCTTCTGCTCCTCCCCCGTCTCCTCCTTCTGCTCCTCCCCCGTCTCCTCCTTCTGCTCCTCCCCCGTCTCCTCCTTCTGCTCCTCCCCCGTCTCCTCCTTCTGCTCCTCCCCCGTCTCCTCCTTCTGCTCCTCCCCCGTCTCCTCCTTCTGCTCCTCCCCCGTCTCCTCCTTCTGCTCCTCCCCCGTCTCCTCCTTCTGCTCCTCCCCCGTCTCCTCCTTCTGCTCCTCCCCCGTCTCCTCCTTCTGCTCCTCCCCCGTCTCCTCACTCTGCTCCTCCCCCGTCTCCTCCTGTGCAAACAAGCCAAAAACTTTTGCCTCACAGGAAAAAATCATCTGCTACACAATTGACATTCCAGGAAGGATAGAAGGAACACTACCATGAAAACTTTCCATGTTCCTAAAGCCAACAAATATTTGAGTCTTCCTCTGCCAAACAGAAAGGCAAATGATCTGCTTATTTATTTGCTTGGAGATCCTCCTTGGTGGTGTTGTGACAAGATATCCTTGGCTGACTGACCTCCTTGTTGCTGGTATGCATCTCCAGACATTTTTCTGCTGTGGATTCCAAGGATGGACGGAATAGACAGAATGAGGATGCCAACACCTCTGTAGACCTCATAGAGGTGGATTCTCCAGCCTCTGTGACCTGCGCCAGTGAGCCTTCGAAAGCTGCCACTCGATAGCCACTGAGGTGACACACCTCCATTTTCTCCGTTTTCCCTTTCCTAATCATGGCACTCTTTTGGTGGCATGTTTGTGGCCTTTGAATCAACAAAGAGGATTTATGGCTGCTTTTGGAATCATAGCCTCTACTTGTTTTCTGCTTTCAGGAAACAAAATTGCATGCTCATGACCTGCTTTGAACTCTTATTTATTTCCAGTCTGCTTTGACATCCCCCCCAGACTCACACAATCACCCAGGGAAAGTTTCCATGTAATGCAGTGGAGTCATGTTTTTTATTAAGGATGAAGTTCATAGTCTTCCTGACTACTCAGCTTCTAGCTATTCCTGTCTGCCTTTTACTTCCTCACCTTGACTTTTCCATTTCTACTGTTTACATCCCTAAGTCACTGGACAGTCTGCTTCCAGCTTACTGGCCAACTCCCTCACCTGTTTCTCCTGCTCCCCTTGGGGCTCTCACAAAACCTGTCAGAAAGGTGCCCTCTTCGTTGACCTCCTGTCACCCCAACCTCATTTAGCTTCCTGTGGGAATACCCACATTTATTTCACACTCCATACACTCCTACCCCCATCTGGACCTCTCCTGCACTGCTGAATTTGCCCTGATGATTTCATATCATACACAATGATGAGATCATCAAGTTACCATTTCCCATTTGCCATCCATTTTCTGACTCCTACCCCACCTAAGTGCCCACACAAATGGCAGATTTCTAAGGATGATTAGAGATTTAATGCTCCCTATCACCCTTTGAGAAACATTATTTCCCCACTTACAAACGTAATCATCAGTGCCAACAATGTTCCATTCTTGCACTTCAACTTTACTGGGCAATGTCACAGTCCCTCATTTGACTGAGCCATGTTGGGGCTCTTCCCACATGAAGAGATGTGCTCTCTATGTTTTTAACCACCATTCTATGATGGCGAACAACATTCATTGTAAACAGTCGCATACTTTGTCTCGTCACACCCTTAAGGATAGCAAAAAAACTGGCTGGATTAAATTTACTTGTTCCTTTAACAGTTCGATTTCCACTTCTGTTGTGTGGCCCAACCTCAGATAGCTCTGTGAGACCAAGATACATTCACAAATTCCTGGCCCGATAGCAGCAGATGTAGCCATGATGGACCTAATCACTATCTCTACGATCTGTGATTTTATGTTGTCTGTTATTTTATGATGTCTGTTATTTTATGATATCTGTTATTTTATGATGTCTGTTATTTTATGATGTCTGTTATTCATTTCCCCTTCCGTGATCCTTTTGACTACTACACCAGGTCATAGTTGAGGAGTGTTCAATCCAGAAAACTATGCTGTACCTTTGTTTTGGTCACTGGCAGTATCCTTAAACCAGCCTTCAAACATCCATAAGCTATGATCTGAATTCCCAACCTGCCTCCTTGCGTTTAGTAGGCATCTTTGCCCTGCTCTGCGACAGTTGCTGTATGTGGCAGCTGGCAGCTCTAGTGAATTCATACTGTTAAGCTCAATTAAAATTGAAATATTTTGTGGTTCTTAACTTGTATCAATATCCTGTTTTCATCAATCTCACATTTATAAAATTCCATATCTATCTACCTGTCACAGCACCTGATTCCTAATTGCTATAAATATTTAATTTACCAACTTATTAACACTTAGATGAGCATGTGCAGTGAGATGACATACCACTGCCACGTTTCAAGGTTTTTGATTTGCACTTAAATTAAGTCTATGTAAAGTTATTCAGCTTTTAAAATTTTTTTGCAGGTGCCAGAACAAGTGCAGGCAGAGGAGGAATTAGCAGGTGAGATTTTCGCTTTCCTCAGTAGCTTAATTACATGTTAAAGTTATCACTTTAATGTTGTCTTGTGTGGCACATATATTTTCATCTTTTTCTTTGACATAAGTTCTTCATTGGTGGTGAGGTAAAATATAAATTTTACCAGTGAAACGGTTGTTCAGAATGAGAAAAGTGAAGACTGGCTACGATGGTGGAATGAGGGCTGAGCACTGAGCAGTGCTGGAATAGGAAGGTATGGATGTATGAGAAAAGTGAATAACTGAGGTGGAGAGTCGTAGGAGCATAGAATATATTGCCTGGAGGGTTCCCACCTTCACATTTAGGAAAAGATGGTGTTTGTGGGCATCATCTGTATGTCTCAGGCAGTGAAACAGTAATTGAAATGAAGGATGTTTTGTTGAGGTCCCGCAAACTTGTTTCTTGCCCTGTTGGTAGGTGGCCCTTTATGTGGACAGGCAGCTTGTTTGTTGTCCTGCCACCATAGAATGCAGCACAATGGTTGCAACTTAGGTTATTTATAAAATGACTGGTTTCACAGTTACTCCTGCCCTTGATGGGACAGCTGGTGAATGGGACCAGAGTGGAGCAGTAGGTGGTGGTGGTGGTGGTGGTGGTGGTGGTGGTGGTGGTGGTGGTAGGATGTATGGGACAGGTCTTGTAGCTAGGTCTGTTGGATGGATATGAGTGATGAGGTAATGGATTGAAAATCCTTCCTAAACACTCAGAATCCTAAAGCCGTCCTTTCGTTCAGGTTCACTGAGCACATCTTGAGAGTTGGATTGAGATTCAAGACACCCTATCCACATCCCACTGAACCTCAACAGCTTCTCCCCCTTTGCTTCCCCTGGACCTTCACAAGCCATCAAGCCACCTTCATAGTAGTTGACATCCACTTCAAAGGTGGCTTCTTCACTGCTTCTGTCCATATTAAACCTACTAAACACAAGTGATGCCTCCATTTTGACAACTGCCAGCCATTCCATTCCTAGAAGTTCCTTCCATACAGCTTATCCACCTGCAGTTCTCACATCTACAGTCATGAGCATTACTCCTCGAAGTTACTGGGGGACTGAATAAAGCTTACAATAACGAATCTCCTGTGCCTTATATTTGCAGTCTCCCCCCAAGTCTCTCTGTCTGGCCACAGAGGAGCATTCCCCTCATAACTAAGTACCAACCACAACTGGAACAACTGAATTACATTCTCCACCAAAGTTTTGAATACCCGTCATTGTGTTCTGAAATTTGAAATGCCATGCCTACTATCCTTCCCACCCTTCCCACCCTTCCCACAGTGCTATTGCTCTGTCCACCAAACTTACAAAATATAATTGGCCATCTGAACACAAACCCTGCTCCCAACCCATTACATCATGGCTCATATCCCTGTAACAGAACTAAATGCAAGGCCTGTCCCATACATCCTTCCACTGTCACCTCCTCCCGTCAGTTCACAAATATCACATACCCACCAAACCAGTCATGTGATTCACAAGCTAATCTGCACCCACTGTGCTGCTATCTGCATGGGACTGACAAGCAACAAGCTGTCTGCAGGAAAGGCCACTTACAAACTGTGGCCAGTAAACAAGTGGACCACCCTGTTGCTGAACAAGATGCCAACATCACATCATGCACTTCAATGATTGCTTGACAGCCTGTGCCATTATGGATCCTTCTGAACTGCACAAGTGGGAATCCTGCCTGCAGTATATCCTTTGTTCCCATAACACTCCCAGCCTCAACCTTGCGTAGTCAGTTTGCTCACCCATTCTGACCTTTCCACGTCTCCATAGAAGAAATGTTTTCATGTACGTGGAGAGAATGACTGATAATAAGTATCCAAAGATAATGTATGTAAAGTTTCTCTGTCCCTTTGTTGGCAAAATATTTCCCATTAAGATATTTGCTACAGTCTGTTCCCAAACCAATCTGTATGTATTCGTGCCTCACCTTTGTACTGGGAGTCCAGCATGGAACTGCCATCTACCACCCATACTCGTGGTCATATGGCTATCTGAGCAATATTTCTCTCCTTGTGCATAACGTTAGAACTTTGTTGTGATACATAAGGCACATGTTAATGATGTGCAAGTGAAGCAGATTCCTAGTGCAAGCAACATAAAAATACTTCATATATGCACTAAGCTTGTCACTAATATGAGAATCATTCTTTGAAGTGTTAGGTGAACACTGCAAAGTTGCACTGGTGATATCCCAGATTCCAATGTTGTTGTTGTGCTTGGAGGAAAAGTTTTCTATGCAGCAGCATAAAATATATCAACTGTCACCCTCATGGAGGCAGTGGCAGTGGCATACAGGAGGCACAGACCTGGAAGAATAATATAGGAATCGGGCCACATGATTAGTGAAGGAGGATGGTGAGGTGGAATGACACAGATCAAGGCTACGCAATGGAACACAAGGCATAGGTATAATTTTCCAGAGACAAAGAAGTAATGAAAACAGCACAAAAAGAGAGATGTTCCTGAGTAGCCAAGTGGAATAGAGCTTCATTGCAGCACAGATTGTGTGTAACAACATGCAGCTAATGAAACAGATTTCTAGTGAATGCAAGATAGAGAATGCCCCATTCCACTGAAAGATATTTGCTACTATGAGAACTATTCTTGAATCTCCAGTTCAGCCCTCAGTCGGTAACAACTGAGGAGGACTGCTGTAGGCACCTGGAGTGTAGGTTGCACTGGTAACCTCAATATTGAGGACTGCATTCTTATTAAAATAGCCATGGCACCCCGAAGTAGATAGTTGATATAGAGTTTGTGACCTACTGCGCAGTGATCTATGAAGGCTCTGCAGTGCAGGAATACTGGAAAATTGTCCAGCGTTATGGGCCCTTGTATGGAAACTATACAGTGTCTGTCATAGGGAAGATGAGCTATACTGAGTTTGTTTCAGGCCACTTAATACACCAGCAACAGAGAGTCATTTGTTGAATTCCACAAGTTAGCATTGTAAGGTTCCAACCAGATGGTACACCACCCAGTTTCACCTCACCCTATTATGTTTCCTACGCCATCCTTTTGCCATACCCATCAAAGATCTTACTGCCTCACCTCTATGAAGAAAACACCTGAGAAATACCCCACTTTATTTGTCATGCCCTCTTGTGGCTGTATGTACCCATCTTTAAGTAAAGAATGAAGGGTTGCATTCTATTTATTTGATGTGGCACTTTGACTGCATGAACAGCAAAAGTGGTAAGTGATAACCATTTTTCCTATTACTTTGTGTGGTTTATCCCTGAGAAAAATTCACGATAATTTGAAATTTGGGGTGAAGTTCCTGCAAGTCACTAAGTGCTCTCATTGTAAAATACTTGATAAATATAATGTTTGCATATGCCTGCAGTGAGTGAGGCTGCATATGCAGTCATACACACAATTCCTAACTATTCCTCTTGCCACAGTGAATTAATCCTGTAACATAAATTTGTATGTTTCAATAAGCACATTACTACAGGATTGTAAAATTTGGTCCTTAATTATGTGAAATGTTGACTAAACATTTATTTGCCCTTGTGCATTCTTCAGATAGCACCCTCCAAATGGAATAAAATTTTGGCTTTCTTGGAATCGGTTAGTAATGTTCATTGTTGAACATAATTAAGTGGATCAGATGCTCAGTTATTCACTGATCAGTAGGCACATTAAAAGATGGAAATAATTCTTTTCTTTATCATGTCATATTGTAACATTGTTAGTGAATCATCTGTTTATTTTACCTTTGCAGGTAATGTAATTTTTATATTAACACGCAATTTCTTTTCTTGTCAATCAGGCCCTGTTGAGGAGCAAGGTCCACGTCCTATTGCTCAGGTGAGTGAAACTAGAGGGTAGCACCTGTGAGACTGTCAGAGCATGGGTGAGTTTCACCAGTAGCGAAACAAGTTTGGTTTTGTGGCATGTAATGAACACCACACAGTTTCCTGGCCTCCTCCTCAGGGTGCTCACAAATTTTGTCAGCCCAGTGTTTTCAGCATTTCTGTGCACTGCCCTTCATAAACCCCATTTTAATTAATCAGCTCCTTTCTACATATCCTATTCATCTCCACTTCATTCTGATGGTTTTTTGCACTCCAATCCTTCCTTGCCCCACAACCTTTGCAACTTCGTCCACACTGTTAACCGAAATGTTATCTCAAGTCCATTATCACACTAAAATGGTCTAGTGTACAAGCCAAAAAATATCTCAAACAATACTTTCATACTGGCTAATAACTGCTTCACTGCATGTTCGTGTCCAGATGTAATGACAGTTGTCACTGTGCTCATTGATCTAGAGGTTAGGTACATCACTGAACCAGAATGAGGTAGTAAGGAATAAACCAAAAATCAGCAGGTACGGTGAAGCCTCATAATGCAACTTTTGTTGTCCCACTCGGTAGAAATTCTTCATTCATATGCAACAGAGTTCATCCACAAGAGAAAAAACATTTCTAAAGTGAATAAAAGTTTGAACTCACTGACTGGCCTTATTGCTACAGCCATCATTCATAGATACTATAGACATTGCGAAATATGTAACTTTACGCTACAGAAGAATGCTGAAGATTAAATGGGTAGATCACATAACTAATGGGGAGGTATTTGAATAGGATTGGGGAGAAGAGGAATTTGTGGCACAAATTGACCAGAAGAAGGGATCAGTTGGTAGAATATGTTCTGAGGCATCATGGGATCACAAATTTTCTTACTGGAGGGCAGCATGGAGTGTAAAAATCGTAGAGGGAGATTAAGAGATGAATACACTAAGCAGATTCAGAAGGATGTAGGCCGCAGTAGGTACTGGGAGATGATGAAGCTTGCACAGGATAGAGTGGCATGGAGAGCTGCATCAAACCAGTCGCAGGACTGAACACGACAACAACAACACCCAAGTGATATGTTACACCTCTGTAGATGTGATAGCTACAGTTGTCAAATATATTGAAACTACAAAACAAGTACCTTTCCAAAATGATAGCAAGAGTCACGATTCTTGCTATTATCATATCGAGACACACTTCAATAAATCTTTGTAGAATATTTTCGTGGCTGTTAAACAGATATCTTGTGTTTTTGATAGAGAGGTCGTCATGTCTCTGTTTGTGAAGATTTTAACACATGTAGCTTAATAATTCAAGAAAACTAATTTCGTGTTTGGTAGCTCATGTTCACAGATTGTGCTGAGTGAAGTAAAAGTACGTGTGTAGCTACTTCTGCTTTTTGGGATTTGCTTCCAGTAATATTCAGATAGGTCTCTGAATCAGGAAACAGAATCAAATAATAAATCTTTTGTAAATCATACAGATCTTGTACTTACTTCTGTATGCTGATAGGTGTCCCTCCTGCAATGACTATATGAACAATGTGCCTGGTGCCTGTCATAAGAATTCAACTGTATAGTGCCTGCCACAAGGAATGCAACTCTGAGGGCAACGGCTCATTCCACATTAACTTATGCTGCCGTAGACATTGCAAAAATATCCTTAATGTAATAACAATGGGACTAATTAATCCAAAAGGATACAAATGTCTGCTGTGGCACACAATAGTAAGTGTTTTGTGAAACTGTAGATATTAGGTTTGATATTGTTTGCAATTTTAAAATGATCATCACCTGGATGCTAGAATAAACCTGAAGTTCTAATATCCTCAACATTATCAAGCAGTGAAAGTAGTTGGGTTTCCTGCTCCACTGAGGGCATACTTTTGAATAGTGTGGCACTGTTTCTGTACAATTTCTGTAGTGAATATCCACTTCTGATCAATGTCTTCAGGATCTTGCTGGAGCTCGATTTCTGCCCTTACTGTATCACAACATGAGATACAGTGGTCCATATTGAAATGATTAGTGAGAATTTTTGCTGCCTCAGTCTGCTCACTCTCTTCGTGAGCTAATCGTAATAGACACGGTGCTGGAGGGAAGGGGCCACAAGTAATTGTGCATTTCTGAAGTGAAGCAGATCTATCGCTCGTCCACAATATTCACTGGAAAGTGACCCACCTGTGGGTCCGGGGTTAGAATAGGCCTGAGGTATTCCTGCCTGTCATAAGAGGAGTGTCGCCCCCCTTCTCCGTGCCGCCCCCCTTCTCCGTGCCAGTCTGTCCTTTCTTTCCCCCTGTCCTTGCCTGAAGGCTGAACCACACATTCGCACGCATTGCTGGTGACAGGTTATGCGTAATTCTCCATCCTGGGTAGACAAGTAAGGCATGCACGTACCCTCTGGTAAAGTCCAGGCCCAGGGAGGGGAGATTGACGGAGCTGATATCTTCAATGTCAATTGGTTCCTCCGTCTGTTTCTCGGAAGGTGTGACCTGAGGTGTGAACAATAACCTAAGGTGGGAGTGCCCTCTGATTGGGTCCCCACAAGAAAGGAAAGCGCCATTGGATATGCTGGCAATCATAGGGGATTACTCTGCAATGGATATCTCTTCTTTTCTCTCTTGACTTCCGCCCACAAAGGGAAACTTGACCAGGCACCAGTGACAAAAGTACTACCGCCTGCCCCACAGTTCCTCGTAGTTTCTTGATCTGAGGATGGAATGGATTTTTTCTCTGTCAACCCTTTCGTTATCCAGAAGGGCTTAAATGACATAGCAGGATCAGTCAAGCCTTGTACGAGGTTGCGTAATGGTACCTTGTTACTAGAAACTGAGAGCACCTTTCAGCTACAAAAATTGCTTCGGGCCACACCCCTGTACACATTCCCTCTCCGGCTGGAGGCTCACCGCACTTTAAATTCGTCTCATGGTGTGGTATACACTAGATCACTCAATGGATTGACTGACAAGAAAATTGTCTTTCGTCGCTGAGCAGGGCGTGATGGCTGTCCATAGGTTCATGAAAAAGGTCAACAATGACCTTGTACCACCCCGGACACTTTTCTTGACCTCTGATAGTGTTCAGCTGCTGTCGCACATCAAAGCAGGCTACGAGGTTATTTCTGTTCCCCCATATGTCCCGACACCTACGTGCTGCTACCAGTGTCACTGTTTTAATCGCACGCGCCAGTATTGTTCCAATGTGGCTAAATGTCACTTGTGGCTGGGCTGCCCATGAGGGTGAATGTCCACCTCCATCTCCTCGTTGTGTGAACTGTCAGGCTGACCATGCAGCTTCCTCCCGCGACTGTCCCATCTACAACGAAGAACGCTGTATCGAAGAAATTCGGGTCAAAGAGAAAGTCTCCACCTCGGCTGCTCGCAAGCTATTTGCAAGTAGGAATCCCACGCTGCTCCCAGCGGGGAAATAAAGTACTGTCCTCGCCTCTCCTTGGACTACAAGGAGGTGGCGATGCAGACTTGCGATCTGACCTTCAGCACTACGGTCGTCCGTTCAGCCAGTGCTAAGATCGCCCGGTTGACATCTCCTCTTCCTCCCATTACCCCTAAGACACAAGCACCTTCATCAGCTTCTGCCAAGACGAAGACCCAGAAGTCTGATAAATGGGCCTTCAAGAAGGAAGTCTCGTGCAGACTTCCTATGTACCTCGAATTCCCAGCCATCAACCAATACTTCCACAAAACGGCCTTCCAAGAAGGCTCATAGGAGACACAGTTCTCCTTCCCTGCCACGGCGCACTTCTTGTCCTGTGCCACCCAGCGGTTGCAGCCCCAGGCTGTCATCCGTTTCGCCTGGCTGCACCGCAGGTAGCTGAACATCTGTCTGTTCACCAGCAGAGGAAGCTTCCCCTGCCGGCCATCTTAACAAGATGGCCGATGAACCTATAGAACAAATGGACGATGACTGTCCGCCTACTGTTAGCGGCGGCAGTGCTCGCTCAACGCCGGGCCCTCAGCGGCCTTCGAGGTGAACCCTTCTTGCATCTTCATCTTCTCACGATGGCATTTATTCACAGGAATATTCGCAGCTTTATCTCCAACTGATAGGACTTGAAATTGCTGCTCCGCTTGCACCGTCCGCTCATCATAGCCCTCCAGGAAACGAAGCTATGCCCATGCAATCACATTGCGTTGGCACACTACACCTATGTGCGTTTTGACCTACCCTCTGTGGCAGGTATTCCGGCTCATGGAAGGATTATGTTGCTGGTCCGGGATGATATCTACTATGATCCCATGACATTGCACACCGGCCTGCAGGCAGTTGCCATCTGCATTACTCTCCCCAGTTTTACATTTTCCATTTGTACCGTTTACATTCCATCGTCGTCTGCTGTTACCAGGGCAGACATGCTGCAAATTATTGCTCAGCTCCCTGCACCATTTTTGTGAACTGGACAGCAACAATGCTCACCATCCTCTTTGTTGCTCTCCAGCATTCTGTCCGAGGGCTCCCTGTTAGCAGAAGTTTTCAACCAGCTCAATCTTATCTGCCTCAATACTGGCGCCCCTATTTTCCTTTCAGACACCTCTCACACCTATTCCCATTTAGACCTCTCTGTATGTACTACCCAACTTGCACGACGGTATAAGCGGTATGTGCTTTCTGATACATATTCGAGCAACCACTTCCCATGTGTTATCCATCTCCTGCATCATACCCCCCCTCCGTGCTCAACTAGTTGGAACATCTCCAAAGAAAAGTGGGGGCTCTTCTCTTCTAGGACGACCTTTCAGGATCAAACCTTCACAAACTGCGATAGTCCAATTTACTTTCTTTGTATCTGTTGATGTTATGTGATCTAAAGTGTTGTAGAAGTGGTTATGAAATTGCAGTGGTGTAGCCGATGTATTTATATGAGTGACTGCTTTGTGTATTTTGCTAGTTTATGCTCATTCTAGAAAGAATTTTCTTAAATTGTCTACCTTTCCATAATGAGGTTTCTTATGTCTATAAATCCCCTTCCTCCTCCCGTTCTGCTTAATGTGAATCTTTCTGTTGCTGAATGTATGTGATGTATTTTATATTTGTGGTATTGTGATCGTGTAAGTGTATTGAGTGCTTCTAGGTCTGTATTACTCCATTTCACTACACCAAATGAGTAGGTCAACATTGGTATAGCGTAATTATTTATAGCTTTTGTCTTCTTTCTTGCTATCAATTCTGTTTTCAGTATTTTTGTTAGTTTTTGTCTATATTTTTCTTTTAGGTCTTCTTTAACATTTGCATTATCTATTCCTATTTTTGTCTGTATCATAGATATTTATAGGCATTTGTTTTTTCTATCATTGGTGAATACTTCTGTTATCTTTAGTAATTGGTCGAGTTGTTGATTTGTTGCTGCCAGTAGTTTTAGCTCACCCATGTATAGCAAATGTGTGATTTTGTGTGGGTATGTTCCAGTAATATTGTATCCATAATTTGTATTATTTAGCATGTTGGATAGTGGGTTCAGAGCAAGGCAGAACCAGAAAGGACATAATGAGTCTCCTTGGTATATTCCACGCTTAATCTGTATTGGCTGTGATGTGATGTTATTTGAATTTGTTTGGATATTAAGTGTGGTTTTCCAATTTTTCATTACTATGTTTAGGAACTGTACCAATTTATGATCAACTTTGTATATTTCCAATATTTGTAGTAATCATGAGTGGGGTACAGTATCAAAAGCTTTTACGTAATCAATGTATGCATAGTGTAGTGACCTTTGATAATAGATGAGGAGGTGACACATCAAGCTAAAACTAAACAGTTGCTCTTTACATCCTCATGCTCCTTTGCAACAACCTTTTTGTTCTTCATTTATAATTTTGTTCTTTGTTGTATGTGTCATTAATTTCTGTGTAATGACTGAAGTTAATACATTGTATATTGTTGGTAGGCATGTTATGGGGCGATATTTTAATGGGTTTGCTGTGTCTGCTTGATCTTTAGGTTTCATATAAGTTATTGCATGTGTAAGTGTATCAGGGAATCTGTATGTGCCTGCAATGTAACTGTTAACAGACTGTAACTGACCAGCAACAAACTGTCCATTCACATGAATGGACACAGGCAGACAGTGTTTGTTGGTAATGAGGATCACTCTGTGGCTAAACATGCCTTGGTGCACGGCCAGCACTTCTTGGCACAGTGTTACGCCGTCCAAGTTATCTGGATACTTCCCACCAACACCAACCTATCCAAACTCCGGAGATGGGAACTCGCCCTTCAGTATATACTCTCTTCTCGATATCCGCTAGGCCTCAACCTCCACTAATTTCAAGTTGCCGCCACTCATACCTCACCTGTCTTTCAACAACTTCTTTGCCTCTGTACTTCTGCCTCGACTGACATCTCTGTCCTTACTCTTCGCCCTTAAATGTGTGTGTTTCCCCCTAAGGGAAGTCTTTCCACTCCCGGGATGGAATGACTCCTAACCTTCTCCCTTAAAACCCACATCCTTTCGTCTTTCCCTCTTTCCCTCTCCTTCCTGAAGAAGCAACCATCGGTTGCGAAAGCTAGGAATTGTGTGTGTGTGTTTGTGTGTTTTGTTCATTGTGCCTGTCTGCCGGCGCTTTCCCGCTTGGTAAGTCTTGGAATCTTTGTTTTTGAATATGTTAAATAATTTAGTTCGATGAGAATGTGTTGAGGTGAACTCATTTAGCCATAAATTTGCTATTTTATCTTTTCCAGGGTCTTTCCAATTGTGAGTAGAGTTAATTGTTTTTGGTGACTTCATGTTGCAAAATTATCACTTCAGGCATTTGTGGTATCACATTGTATGTGTGTGTTTCTGCTTCTATGCACCGTGCGTGCCTGTTATGTTGTACCGGGTTTGACCATATGTTGCTGCAAAAGTGTTCCATTTCTGTTATGTTTGATGGATTATCTTTTACAATGTGTGTGTTACCTATTGTCTTGTAAAATTTCTTTTGGTTTGTGTTGAATGTTTGGTTTTGTTTCCTTCTATTTCCACATTTTTGTATCTTCTAAGTCATTTGGCCAATGCTTGTAATTTCTGCTTCTTTTCATCTAATTGCTCTATCGCTTCTTGTTGTGAGATTTTACCTAACCTTTTCCGTTTTTTTCTGACATTTGATGTCTTATACGTTGTTACCTGTCCGATGACTTTTCTGAGTTTTCTATTCTGATCTGTAGCCTGTGTTGTCATGCTGGGTTGTGCGTTTCTTCTGTGTGTTGGTTCGTTCTGATCTCTGCCTAGTGTGTATATTTAGTGTAGTGAGTGCTCCTATATAAACCACTAGTTGTAACTCTTCCATAGTTGTGTTTTCATTTATTTTGTTGTGTATGATTGTGTTGATAGTTTTTATTGTTGTTTCGACTTGTGGGTTATTTGGCGGTCTATGCAAGAATGGTCTAATCTCTGTATTTGTGTCTTTGTATTCTATATATATATGTGTGTGCGCGCGAGTGTACATCTGTCCTTTTTTTCCCCTAAGGGAAGTCTTTCCGCTCCCGGGATTGGAATGACTCCTTACCCTCTCCCTTAAAACCTACATCCTTTCGTCTTTCCCTCTCCTTCCTGAAGAAGCAACCATCGGTTGCGAAAGCTAGCAATTCTGTGTGTGTGTTTGTGTGTTTTGTTCATGTGCCTGTCTGCCGGCGCTTTCCCGCTTGGTAAGTCTTGGAATCTTTGTTTTTATATATATATATATATATATATATATATATATATATATATCAGCTGAAATTTTTCTTCTATATCTAACATGTGTGTCACTTCATGTTCTATTTGTACTTGTTCTGGTGACAGTCTTAAGATTTCGTTTTCCTCTGATTGTTTAATTGATGTGTGTTTTTCAATGTTTGTTTGCTCTGGGATGTGTGAGGCCATTACTGAATTTTCTTCTTCTTCTAATTGCACATTATTTTGTTCCAGTATTTGTTTTACTTCTTGTTTGATGTTTTCTAATTCTGACTGTGGTATCCTGTTATTTTTGATCATTACATGAATCTGAACAACTAGTCGTTGTTCTGTTAAGAATTGTAATTTAGGATATCTGGTAATAAATGTTGTTTATACTTGTGATCTGTATCCAGTTGTGTTTGTTCCTATGTTTGTTGTGTGGTAATAACAGAACATGAGGTGTCGATTAACTTCATCTGACCATCTCATCCTCTGTCTTTGTTTTCCTTCGAGGGTGGTTGCAGGAAGCATATCCTGCAAAACAGCTCTATTTGGATTTAAATCATTTTCCAGTTGGCTTGCAGTGTCGTTTCCATTTTGGGTGGGCATAGGGTTCAAGCGTCGTCCTCGACCATGACGGCACTTGTCTGAGGCTTCTTTAGTTGTGTACAGAACCAACTAATCACACTAAAAGGGAGGTTAGCCCTATTAGTGGATTGTTCTTTTCGATGCCTTTGACTGGCAGACCATACCAGAGGCCAATTCTTTTTGCGGTCCTCCACGGGTATTATTATTATTATTATTATTATTATTATTATTATTACTATTACTACTACTACTACTACAAATTAATAAACTACTTACAGTCATAATACTCACAGTCAAAACTTGAACAGGCTTAATTAATTGGAAGCCGTATTTTGTCAATTGTACCATATTGCACAGGGCATGAAATTGGAAGTACACAGGTCACAAAACAAGGAAAGGTCACACTGATTGGGCAGGTTCAACAAAAACATTTCAGTCCAATGAACTACAATGATAGACAGAAAATGAGCTAACAACTTGCAGCTTTTGCAACTGTTAGACAATTGAATAACATTATTCCAAACACAGGAAGATTCACAAGTCACACCACTGAAGCGGAAGCAAGGGCTCTTAGTAATGTATAACACTTCAGAAAAAGAAAGAAAAGCCCTTAAGTAGTAATTCATACATTGCAAAGAAACATTAAAAATTACCTTTTATAAATATACCATCATCCAAAATTCAGAGCAAGCTGAGAGCTACAGCAGAGAGCTATCACAGTCAACAAGAAACAAGCAGCCAAATTCCCAAGTGGAGTTAGCTAATGACTATTCACTGAGGTAACAATTGACAGATTATACTGATGGCTAACAGGGTTTAAACTTAATTTGTTGAAAATTAGTATTAAATATACAAGGTTTAATCAAGTAGTTAAAGGTATAATAAGGAGAAACCTGGGGCTTGGTAAATATGCCTTAATCTGCTGACCTCAATAAATTCACCAAAAAGAGCAAACTACTGGTTCCTGCCCAGAGGCGACACTCCACCACGGCACATGTCAAATGAGCAACTTCACTTCCCTCGAGCCACCACAGTGCAACCAGTAGGGGCAGCAGACTGCCCGTCAATTTGGACGCCAAGGGATGATGGAAGTGCCACCATGGCAAAATCCAAACATAGCTCTGCTCTAGGCCCAGGGAACTGGAACACCCATTTCCTGCTGCCACACGTCAATGGGAACAGTAATCTGCGCAAATATAGCTTCATACAATAAGGGCCAGGAAGTAGAAAATATCAGCACCTGTTGATACATTAGCTCAAGTGTACACATGTACCAAGATTGCTTTGCCTCCAACACAGATCGTGTTAGAGTAGGTTCCCTTCATGAGACTTAAAACATGGAATACTCTTACACTTACACTTCCATGACGCATGACCCAGAACACAAAGTGAAATTAATAACATTGACTATTGGTCATGAACTGAATCACTCATAGATGCATTATTATTACAGACGCAATTCTATATAACACAGACAGGACCTTACTTAAATGTAACAAAACAACTCAAAACTCGACTCAGTTGTGAAGGAGCAGTGCCTTGCAGGATTCCAGCCAGGGTATTATTGCATCCTATCTCCACAGGTGATTGTCGAGGAGGCATAAAATTTAAGTTTGTAGAGTAAGCCTTTAACTTGCCAATCAGTTTGCATGCAATGTCTGTATGTCTTCACGCAGGTCACCACTATTGGTCCTCATGAGATCCAGCTCAGTTTGCCCTGACCAATGCAAACTTCAGCGGCATCTTGGGACACACATGCACAATTGCATGTGTGCATCAATCAAAGATCTTAGCTTGTGGCAACCGATCGGATCAATATCAGCAACCTAAGTAGTTCATGATACCAGAGGAATGCTGTTCCACCAAGATTAGAGATACTGTGGTTCAGACATTGCCCTTCAGTTTCTTCAAGAAAGACAGCCTAAGTTTTCACAGAACACAAGACGAGTGAATACCTTGACAAAATTTTGTGTTCTACCAATTCATACTGCTTTGACATACATAACCCAACACAGTTCTGTCCTTTGAAGCACATGATGATCAGTTCCTATGGAGAGAGTCCTTGCCTTCTGAATGTACAGACAAACTTCTGCTCCCAACATCATGTTGATCTTGCAAGGTGACCAAATTTCTGGATCAATAATTTTTATACTCATCAAATCCGACACATTGGGATCGAGATGAGATGCCAGTTATCTCCAGCAACATTAAACAGACAGAAGGTAAAATGAAGACATTTATTCATGAGTCTACTTGAACAGAGATGCATTGTTTTGTTTCTTGTATGTTTCCATCTGTTCCCTGAATGGGTGCTCTACTTTGCCATTTGTGAATTCAGAGGCACTGTGCACATGCTTCAGATATAAATCATCCCTGTGAGTCTGAACTGAGAGAGCATAAGTTTTTCATGTGCCGCTGCTACCTTTTAACCAAATTGCCACTGTTGTAAGCAGCAATTGTTTTTGCCAGGGATGACTTAAGTGAGCAATAACACAATGTACTTGATGGATGTATACCATTGTGTTTGTGTTTTATGTCTCTTGGACAGTCGTACCTTGTTCCACTTTTTGTGTTTTATTTCTGTACGGTGTCATTTTTGAAAAGCATGACAGCATGCAGATGTGCAACTAGAAGCCCTATGGACACCATTCAGGCAATTGGGCAAACACTTTGTTGGGGATCATAATAGGTTTGTTTTCACTACACATGGCTTGCCTGAATTTTCTGCACTTCTGCAAAGCATCAGGCAAGTGGCACATGACAAATGCAGCACTAGAAGGTACTAGATTCATCTCAAATGCTCTATGTGGCAGACGGCCCTTGCTTTGGCTTGGTGATGCCCTTGTGGAGAGCCCCTGGACAGAATGACTGGTATTGGGGTGGTAGCTTGACGCATGAAATATATTGAGCTGCAAAATTTTGGACGATCTCAAACAGTGGTTTCTATGAATGGTGAACAATCATTGAATGCAACTTCATATTATCCAGCAACCTTTCATTCCCTAGCTACACTGTTGTGTGAGGGCCAGGTTTGTCTTCCTTTCTTTTTTTCATATTTGATAGTGATGCTTCCATCAAAGATCAGTAAGACAAGACATTCTGAACAAAATGCACTGCAACCAGTGTCTTCATTATGACCATCAGTCAAATGTAATGGCCAACTGTGTAACCTGGCTGCCTCCTCCTCCCTGCTTCATAAGTTGTAATGGTGACCATGCCACCTTCTCCCCAGATTGTTTCATGTACCTTGATGGTCGGGCATCCAGGAAATCTAGGTCAAGGAAAAAGATGCCTTACCAGGTCACTCACAAATTGTCACCTTGTCAATAACCCACGGCCTCTCCTCTTGCCCCATCCTTTCCAATCAAGCCACAAACTTTTGTCTCACAGGAGAAAGTCACCTGCTACACAACTGACAGGCCAGGAAGGGTAGAAGTAATACTCCCACAAAAACTTTCCATATTCCTCCAGCCAACAAACATCTGAGTCTTCCTCTGCCAACCAGAAAGGCTCCAAGAAATCAAAGAAAGGCAAACGATCATCTTTATTGGCTTGGAGATCCTCCTTGATGGTGTCAGCACATGATGTGCTTGGCTGGCTGACCACCTTGTTGCCGGAATGCACCTCCAGCCATTTTTCTGCTCTGGACTTAAAGGACGGTTAGAATGAAAATACCGACACCTCTGTAGATCTCGTAGGGGCGGAATCTCCAGCCTCTTTGCCCTATAGCTGTGAGCTGCCACTCGATAGCCACTGAGGTGAGACCCTTCCATTTTTTCCCCTTTTCCCCTTGTTGCACTCTTCCAGTGGAATGTTTGTGGCTTTTGATACAACAAAGAGGATTTATGGCTGCTCTTGGTATCACAGCCTCTACTTTTTCTCTGCTTCCAGGAAACAAAATTGCATGCTCACGGCCTGCTTTGAACACTCTCATTTGTTTCCAGTCTGCTTTCACATGCCCCCCACCTCTCACCATCACCCAGGGGACAGATTACATGTCATGCAGTGGAGTTGGGCTGCTTAAGGAGGATGATGTTCATAGTCTTCCTGACAACCCATCTTAAAGCTATTCCTGTCTGCCGTTAACTTCCTCACCTCGACTTTTCCATTTGTACTGTTTACCTTCCTCAGTCACTGGACAGTCTGCTTCCAGCTTACTGGCCAACTCCCTCACCCATTTCTGCTGCTCCCCTTGGGGCTCTCCCTGAACCTGTCAGAGAGCTTCCCTCTTAGCTGACCTCCTCAGTCACCTTAACCTCATTTGACTTACTGTGGGAGTACCCACATTTCTTTCACACTCCATGCACTCCTACCCCCATCTGGACCTCTCCTGCACCGCCAAATTTGCCCTGATGATGATCTCATTATTATGTGTGGTAAAAAATCAAGTGACCATTTCCCGTTTGCTATCCATTATTGCCTCCTACCACACATACATGCACACCCAAATGGATGACTGGAGATTTACTGCTCCCTGACAATGTTCAAGAAACATTATTTCCCCATTTTTGATGACCAGGCAGAATATCTTACAAATGTTACCCTTACCACCACCAGTGTTGCATTCTCGAACTTCTTTTGCATGCCGTGTTCTGGTCCCTTGGTAGACTGAGGTGTTTCGTGACCCGACTTTTGTACAGAGATGTGCTCTCCATGTTTTTACCTCTAATTCTGCATTGGCAAACTGTCTTCATTATAAACAGTCTCATATTCAATCTTGTCACAGCTTTCAGAATAGCAAAAAATTGGCTGTATTTTATTTGCTAATTGTTTTAAGAGTTCCATTCCCTCTTCTGTTGTGTGGGCCAACGTCTGATGGCTTAATGGGACCAAGATGGATTCCCAAGTTTCTGTCCTGACAGCAGAAGGTTCACTATCTCCAATACATTGGACTCCTATTTTGCAGAGATTTTGATCTCCACCCACTATCACTTTGCTTTCTTGCATCAGAAACAAGTGACGGAATCTCAGGCAATAACCTTCTTTTGCCAGATTCGTGAGTGCTACAAGCTCTTGCACTCATTTTCTTACCTATCCTCCACCCCATTGCTGGGTGATGTTCCCATTCAGATGTTGCAAAACCTTTTCGTTGTGTGCAAGCACTTGCTGCTTCATATGTACAATCACATCTGGACAGAAAGCATGTTTCCCAGATGCTAGCATGAATCCACTGTCATACCCATACCCAAGCATGATAAGAACGAACAACTTCCTTCTAGTTACTGTCCCGTTTCTCTCATGAGCTGTGTTTGCAAAGTCATATAATTCATGCTTGGCTGGTGTAGTGGCTAGAGTCTGGCAATTTACCGCTCACTACACAGTGTGGATTTCGAGCAGGCTGTTCTGCATTTGGCCATCACGTCACTTCATCAATCTGTGTCATGAAAGGTTTTCTGTGGAAATAGCAACTGTGGCAGTGTTTCTCAATTTGGATAAAGCCTAAAACACCTCTTGAAGGATTGGTATCCTCAATGCTCTTTACATGTGGGGATTCACAGGCCACGTGTTCCATTTCCTTCAGGAATTTTTAATATACGGAGTTTCTAAGGTACGTGTGGGGTCTGTCTTGTTTGGACACCTGTATCAGGAAGACAGTGTTCCTAAGGGTACTGCCCTGAGCGTTGCCCTCATTACTATTGCCTTTAATCCTATTATGTTCTGTCTCCCCCATGTCATCTCTAGCAGTTTACTGTCCCCACCCCTACACTGGTATCCCTCACCCTCCCTGTCCCAGCCTCTTCCTTACCCTGCTTGGTTGCCTGTCCCATCACATGCAGTTTCTCCCAGTCTGGCTTCAGCTGCCAGAGACTGTGGTCACGCGTGTGCGTGTGCATTACCTATTTCTAAAGAAGGCCTTGTTGACTGAAAGCTCACTTTCTGACAGTTTTTTTGTTGTGTGTCTGTGACTCAGCATCTCTGCTTTATGGTGAGTAGCAGTTACCCTTTTCATAATATTGTTGAATTTGTTTTTGAAGGATTGTGATGGCTTGAGGCATTGAGGTGCAGAGGTATGGGCCAGTGTACACTCATCAGCAAACAAAAAATTGTGCCTCAGCAGACAAAAGGCAGGAAACATCAGATCATTTGGCAATAGTGCCATAACAACTGGACCAGAGAGTGATTTTGTAGAAATGAAGAGGGTCATCAGTTCTGTAAATGTGAGCTGTCTCATACTAACTCAGTTTTCACTTCTGCCCCCATGTGCTAGTGATTGCTTACTTAACTCCATGGATTATGGACCTGACTGTCAGAAGTTTCATGTCAGTGACTGTCATGAATGATAATAAATATGCTACATGGAGGTCCTGAAAGGCTAAGAGTGTGCTTGTAAGTGCTCACTCTGTACCATTCAGTTGATTAAGAATGGAAGACCAATTTTACCAACACGTTTTTTATATTTTGCAGTGACTCATATTCATCTCTTGCAACTTGAAAATATATCTTTCCATGTTTTGGAACAAAGGTTAGGGCAACAAAATTACCTTCTGTGAGCATGTGGAGTCTGTCTCACATCCATTCTTCAAAGTGTAATGACAGAAGCGTTGCTTGGTAACCTGAGGTTGCAGAGTACAATGCTACAGGTTTCCATTTCTTTAATTTTTGTACAAATTCAATAGAGAGAGAGAGAGAGAGAGAGAGAGAGAGAGAGAGAGAGAGAGAGAGAGAGAGAGTTATTTTGGGCAACATTTATGCAAATTATGGAATTGAGTGTGAGAGAAATAAAATTTCTGCCCTTTTTGCAAATGGGCTTCACTCTTCCAGATTATTTTCTTAACGTACCTGTAGCTAAAGTCATGAAAGTTAAAATGTCTTGTGATAGAGAAAATAACCAATCACAAAAGAAACATTTGAAGAGCTCTTTTCAAAATATATAATTGAACATGAAACCATTACCAATTTGTCATAAGAAATGTTACAGATTAGTACAGTTGCACATAATACTTAAAATACTTACATATTTAAATCTGTGGTTAAATTTTCTCAATAAATTAATGACTGAATGCTTTGAGAAAGTGTGATCAATTAACAATGTACTTGTGCACCTACATGCAGCCATTAAAGCTCTATTGGATGTGTAACATCATAAAATTACTTAAGCAACATTGCTGGGTCACCTACTTGCCAGAGAATATTAACTATGTAATATATTACATGTATTATAAACCACTAGACAAAATGAAAGTCAGCAGCAAAAGCTTTCAGATGCATACGATCTTGGATGCTCACCTCTTAAGCACTGACTTGCGTGCATTTGCTCATTTAAATGTGGAATTTGCTTTAAGTTTGATGTAGCTTGTTCAATGCAAAGCAAACATAAATGTAAGGAATAAAAACAGTAAAACTAATAATTAACAGTATCATCCAGTTCCTGGCCTAGGTAAGCAAAGTGTTCCAACAAGATACTTGATCACATTCCAACACATATCATCTGTCACATTTGCCAAACTATAATTTCACTTCCCATTGCTGTGCTTGTGTATGATCTAGCACAATGTTGACACTGTGAAGTGCACTTCCATAAACATTTCTACAGCAAAAAGAAGGTTCAATTACTTCTCGGGATTTACGATATTATGCAGGTTATCGTTGTATGATGTGTGTTTTGAATGGGAGTCCTAGTGCACTGTATATCCTTTGGATGCACCTACAGTTATTTACAAGCTGTTTGACAACAGACTAATTGTTCGAGAAACAGTGAGAAGGGTGGTGGTGGTGGTGGTGGTGGTGGTGGTGGTGGTGGTGGTGGTGGTGGTGAGCTGCAGTCTTCTGATAGACCATCATAGCAACAATAGTTAGGGACACAGAGCAGTGGAAGGTGTGATGGGAGGCCTTTGAACACAAGTGAGACCCTAGTTACTAGTAACAAATAAACATAAATAAATAAATGAATACACCTTTGGTTGTTATTACCCATGCCCTCGGCCCATCTCAAATCATTGATGTCTGCTTGACTGTGATATTCTTGTGTTTCTGATTGTGAAAGGATGTCTGTAACTGAGGTATTGTCAAAAGTGTTTGTCTTATATGTTAGAAATGCCAAATTAATCCAATGTTGATTTCTCTCTCGTCATGCTGATAATGGTGAAAGTGGTAAAGGAACTTTCCTTCGACCACATGGACTGTCCTCCAGTGTAAGCATTATGCAGATAATTTGACTTTCCATCTGTTCATATCGCATATCTGGCAGATTCATGAATTTCTAGGTATCCTGTGTTGTTGTTGATGTTGTTGTTGTTGTTGTTATTGTTGTTATCTTCAGTCCTGAGACGGGTTTGATGCAGCTCTCCATGCTATTCTCTGCTGTGCAAGCTTCATCTCCCAGTACCTACTGCAGCCTACATCGTTCTGAATCTGCTTAGTGTATTCATCTCTTGGTCTCCCTCTCTGATTTTTACCCCCCACACTGCCCTCCAATACAAAATTGGTGATCCCTTGATGCCTCTGAACATGTCAAACTAACCAATCCCTTCTTCTAGTCAAGTTGTGCCACAAATTCCTCTTATCCCCAATCCTATTCAATACCTCCTTGTTAGTTATGTCATCTACCCACCTAAACTTTAGCGTTCTTCTGTAGCACCACATTTCAGAAGCTTCTATTCTCTTCTTGTCCGAACTAGTTACTGTCCATGTTTCACTTCCATACATGGCTACACTCCATACAAATACTTTCAGAAATGACTTCCTGACATTTAAATATTTACTCGATGTTACCAAATTTTTCTTCTTCAGAAATGCTTTCCTTGCCTTTGCCAATCTACATTTTATATCCTCTCTACTTGGACCATCATGAGTTATTTTGCTCCCCAAATAGCAAAACTCCTTTACTACTTGAAGTGTCTCATTTCCTAATCTAATTCCCTCAGCATCACCCAACTTAATTAGACTACATTCCATTATCCTTGTTTTGCTTTTGTTGATGTCCATCATATACCCTCCTTTAATGACACTGCCCATTCTTGTGTTCATATGGCAACTATTCAGTGGTAGTAATATGTATTTTTAAAGCTATACAAATTCACCTCAAGGGCGACTATGGGAATGGAAGTTGCCTTAGTACTGGGAACTTTGGATTAAATATCAACCATGTGATGGATGAATCTTTGGAATGTCAGAAGTCTAACCCTAAACTTGATATCTGGATCCAGTAAATGAATGGTGTTCGGGACAAACAAACAAACAGCCGGACACACATCACCTAAAGTGTCTGCTGTAGCTACACTATGGGATCAAAACTATCTAGAGACCCCCAAAAATATATGTTTTTCATATTAGGTGCATTGTGCTGTCACTTACTGCTAGGTACTCGATATCAGCAACCTCAGTAGTCATTAGAGATTGTGAGAGAGCAGAATGGGGCTCTCTGTGGACTTTAAGTGTGGTCAGATAATTGGATGTCACTTGTCGTACGTCTGTATGCAAAATTTCCACACACCTAGACTTCCCTAGATCCACTCTTTCAGTTGTGATAGTGACATGGAAATGTGAAGGGACATGTGCAGCACAAATGTGTACAGGCTGGCCTCACCTGTTTACTGAGAGGGACTGCAGACATTTGGAGAGGGTTGTGAAGTGTAACAGGCAGACAGCTATCCAGACGATCACACAGGAATTCCAAACTGCAGCAGGATCCACTGCAAGTACTATGCAGTTAGGTGAAATGTGACAAAACTTGGATTTCATGGTTGAGTGGCAGCTCATAAGCCACACATCACATCAGTAAATGCTAAATGCTGCCGCACTTGGTGTAAGGAGCATAAACATTGGACAACTGAACAGTGGAAAAATGTTGTACAGAGTCACAAATCATGGTATACAATGTGGCGATCTGATGGCAGGGTGTAGGTATGGCAAATGCCTGGTGAACATCATCTGCTAGCGTGTCTAGTGCCAACAGTAAAATTTATAAATCCTGGTATTATGGTGTGGTTGTGTTTTTCATGGAGGGGGTTTGCCCCCTTTGTTGTTTTTCATGCCACTTCCACAGCACAGGCCCACATTGGTGTTTCAAGAACTTTCTTGCTTCCCACCATTGAAAAGAAATTGGGGTATGGACATGCATCTTTGAACACAATTGAGCACGTGTTCATATTGCATAGCCTGTGGCAGAGTGTTTACATGACAATAACATCCCTTTAATGGACGTGCTTGCACAGTCCTGACCTGAATCCTATAGAAAACCTATGGGACGTTTTGGAACGCCAACTCCATGCCAGGCCTCACCAACTGACATAGATACATCTTCTGAGTGCAGCAGTCCACAAAGAATGGGCTGCCATTCCCCAAGGAAACTCCCAGTAAGTGACTGACGATATGCGTGCGAGAGGGAAAGCTATCATCGAGGCTACGGGTGGGTCAACACCATATTGAATTCCATCATTACTAATGGAGGGTGCCATGAACATGTCATTTTCAGCCAGGTGTCCAGATGCTTCTACTGACATAGTGTATTTCTATTCTTCTTCCTTTTGCTTAAGAATTCAAGATGGGATACATGCATATTAAATAGTTCATCCCTGGACCAAATTCAAACTAACAACCTCTGTCTTTTCACCTTAGTTCCCTCTGCAATAAGAGGTCAACCAGACAAACTTTTTCCCTTTATCTATATATCTTTCAAAGACATTAGACTTCGACATGTCTGCTATGGCCACTGGCATTCAGCAACTGCACAGTACAGTTATCAATTATTTGTTCAAATTTGACTAAGTTTGTTAAGAACTAGCAAACAAATTTTTGTTTGGGGAAAAACACAGGTATGCACAGATGAGCATAATCTCAAGGTAACATCATACATGCAATATGTGGGATTCGAATCTATGACCCCTAAAATGTCTCACCCTACACCTCCACAGGCTGGAGCTGCGTAGGTTTATGTTGAGACTTAGTTATACATCTGTCGCCACTGCCACACCTGATGGCAAAATGTATACTTCCTCCCCAGGCATCAGCACAACACCAAGAGGAAATAATGTCAGGAGCAGTCAGTTGTGATAGGTCACCAGAAGCATTCAACATTCTGATTGAAGGAGACAAGTTTTTGACTGGAGATGAATATAGGACGTATGGCATGCCATTCACTACTGTAAAGAGATGTTGGAACAGTTATGTTGAAAGAGGCATATTGGCAGAATTCCTGGTTTGAGCAGGAAGAGACTGAGCACACAGCAGGACAACACAGAGGTTGCATGTAAGAGCTAACAACTCCCTCTCCTAGATATGAAGCAGTTGTAGTGAGTGACCAACTTGCCAGTTCTGATGAGACAGTTCACTGAAGGCTGAGGAAAGCTGTACAGCATGTACTAATATCCACTATGATACAGGAACTGAGTGAGAAAAATGTGTTGTGCTGAGTGGCAGTCACAGAGCTCAACCTGAACGAGGTGTGGGAAAATGTACTTTTGACTGATACGGTGTTTTACAATGGTCCAAGAGTAGTTTAATGGCCCTGAGGGTTGAGACATCATGAAGAAAAAGGGGTGATAACATGCAGTACTAGCAGATAGTCAGTTTCCTGGAGGGATTGGATTTCTGTGAGAGGAGCAGGAATGCTTCCTCAATAGCAGGCAGTATGCCAACATTTTGAAGAAAGTAGTACTGCCTGTAGTGTGAATGCTATATTGATGGGAAGAATTAATGCTACAGAAAGTACATTCACTTGTGTACAAGTCTACTTCATTAAACAGCAGCTGTCCGACATGGACATAAATGTAATGGACTGGCTGTGACTGACTGCTTACATGAATGCAATGTAAAATGTGTGTTTGGAGGTAGCAGGAACTCTGTCAGAGAACTGGCTGTGAAATGAACCATTTATAGCTGATGCTCTTTGGTGCTGCTTTATTGAAGCTGTGGAGGGAATTGGCTCTTCTGACATTTATGGCCAGTGCTTCACAGATTCAGTGTCAGAGTACATGACTGAAGTTAGAAATAATGGGGTATTCTGAATAAAAAATAAAGCCCTAAAAATAATTTACTTTCTTTGTTCTGCTGCTCAGTTTCCTGTTAGTGAGAGCTAGCACAAAAACCCTTGGCAATGAAAAATACTGAACATGAGGTAAGAAAACTTGAGCTAGTTCTATTTAACATTCTTCTTGAAACTGAAATAAATTTCTTGCAATTTTATGTTTTGAATAGTACATCCTCTTCACTTGCTCCCTGCCTATATACATAAGACAAATAAATCCAGATTTCCATTTTTAAGGCTATTTCACATTACATCAAAATCATCTCTCAGTTCCCTTTCATTGCCACCCATTGGACTCGACTAGAAATGTGCAAAATATACCTTCTAATATTATATTCTCTCTCTCTCTCTCTCTCTCTCTCTCTCTCTCTCTCTCTCTCTCTCTCTCTCTCTATATATATATATATATATATATATATATATATCCCTCAAATGGCAATGTCTCTGATGACCATATAAGAAAACAGGACATTGTGATAATTTGTAGTTTCTAATCATGTTTAAATATTGAAATTTCTCTGTGTGCTGCATTTGTATGATGGAGCACACATGTGCTCTCATGGTTCACGTAGAATAAGAAACAATATGGCATTTTGTTTGTGTTGAGACAAGCAACAAACATATTTTGTCCAAAGCTGGACTACAGCATTAATCTGTTTCCAGACATCATTCTACCTATAATGGAGAAAAATTGCAACTGCAGACTCTGCATTATGTAATACCTACCATCCATCCTTCACACCATGTTGTGAATGCCATTGGGACCCTAATTTGCAATGACCTCTTTATTGAACATGTTCACATTAGTCACATTGTGTTTCTGCTATCATAATGTCAGCTTCTATCTCAGACAGCAATGACTACAGAGATACACCTGGCCAAAATACAAAGAAGCTTAAAAATTGTCCACAGCCACTGCTCTGACAGTTACCCAATTAAATGCTCGACTGCACCAAAAATGGAGTACAGATGAATTGTCTGTAGTTCTATCAAACTGTACCCTTATTGATTATTTTAAAGCCTTAAGTTTCAACATTTCCTTTCCTCTCCATGTGATGTAAGACTCACCATTTGCCTGTCACAGAATCCAAATTGACATTGCAGTTGGATTTAGTATAAATGTTTTATTAGATTCTTGCAAAAGTTGTAACAGCAGTACCTGTAAGGATTGCCACACTTATGCATGATAGTTTTGCTGGTTACGCTGCACATCGAAATTGAAATATGGTTCCTTTAGTTGCTGGATATAAAAGTTTGGATGTGTTGGAACTCCCATGTGAGTATGTTGTTTCTTCACTCAGTCACTGTTCCTCTCTGCAGTGTTGCTATGGATATGTGTTAAGCTGTCATAGTATTTTTGCTTTATATGTCACTGATACCAATGTTACGCAGTCCACTTCAAGACAGCTAGACTACCTTCTTTGTAAATTAGACATACATTTCTGCATAGAACCTTAACACTTTCCACAGTGTGAAGTGGCTTCCGCCAATTTGTTCACTATGAAACACACCAGCCTCACTTGTTCTGTGTGTACAGCTACAATTCAGTGAGGCTCATACACTGTTGCCAGTAGTGTCAGACACATTTTTTACAGGACACTGCCAGTGATAGCTATTTGGATGTCTACAGTGCCATATTTCAATCAAGTTTGCAGTCTGCTGTAGCGATGTGAACTGCAGTAGTTATTGACTGCAGTTTTGGGCTAACTGACCATGTGCTAATCAACACACATTATGTAGATTCACATAGAGAGAAAATGGCTATCCAAGACCTAACCAACAATGTACCTTGAACAACCTACCTGCATAAGTAAGAAGCTGCCCAAGAGGGTTGCATGACTGAATAAAATTGAAAACGTGCTTGCTGGCCCTGCATCTTAAGTATCCGTGGGCACATCTTCAACATGTTAAATTTCCTTGATCTAACCTCCGGTGCAGCTATTACTGTGTTGGATTCCAAGATATGGACTCTGATGATGAATTATTCTAACGCAGCAATGTTGTGGGACAGTCTAGTACACCCGTAAATTGACAAATCTCATAAAATCATAGTGTATTGTTGAGGCCAGTGTCCTCCAGTTTTGTAGGTATACAGTCATTACAACAGTTGCAAGAAATTCAAAGTGCTTCAGTCAGCATTCCCACTGGTTGTGTGACCTCTACAGCATCCTATCAACATCACACTGCCAATACACAAGAAAGTGAGTCACCAATGAATTTAAAGTTGTAAGCTGCCACAACTTTGCTATACTACATGGCATATGATTCCGGATTTCTGCCACATTTAACTACAAACTACAATGGCTCAACATTTTGGGATCTGTTTGTGATCAGTAACCTGTAAACTTATAGAACACTGTTAGTATTATACATGACATAATTTCTCCTACCCCCTAACTGAGACAGTCTGTAATTTTATGTTTAAAAAAATTGGTGTTTCTTCACTTGGATCATTATTCACTTTTTCTCAATCTCACTTTAATAAAATTCCACATCCACCTACTTGTCACTGCACCTGATTCCTATCTCCATCATTTCAGTTTAGCAACTTATTAAAACTGAGGTGAGCATGTGCAGTGAGATGACATAGGACTGCCATGTTTCAAGGTGTTTGACTTACACTCAAATTCAGTTGATGTAAAGTTATTCATCTTTGTAAATTTTTTTTGCAGGGTCCGCAGAAGTTACCGATGGCACAGCTATTGGCAGGTGAGTTTTTAGCTTTCTTCAGTAGCATTATTACACTTTAAATTTGCAACTTCAATATTTTCTTATGTGGTAAATTATTTTTCATCATTTCCTTTGACATTAATTCTTCATTGATGATGTGCTACAGTATTTCAGTAAAACAGTTTTTTAAAATTGTATACTTTGACTTAACACTGGATGTTAATTATGTAGTACATACATCATACTGAAAATTGGCAGTGTTATCGTAAATACAAATGATTGGTTACAAATGTGTAGATGCTTTTAAAATGTGTAATGTGGTAGATTGTGAAGGAAATGTGGTCAAAGGGAAAGAAGACAAATTTTTAAGTACCAAATTAACATTTAAAAGTACTCCACTTTAAAGATCAGCAAACATTACAAATTAGCACAATATGTAAGTAGTAATATTTAATTCACAATTCCTTTATTCCATTAACATGGCACATATTGAAATTGTCACCTTGAGATAAATATATTTAAGTATACAACTATCACTCTTCATAGTTGAGCTTCTTAGAAAAACTTGCCTACGTTATTGGGAACTGGAACAAGTTAACCACATTCATGCGAAATGACAGAATGACAATATGAAAATCGAATAGCTACTGCGAACTAAAATACAAAATGACAATTTATAAATAAACCAATAGCAACCAGAATACCAACATGCAAAAAACCCTAGCTACTTGAGCTCCAACCTAATATTTTTAATTTTTTGTGGCTAGGTTTCATAGGGAAAATAAATTTACTTTTAAACGAATTTTTGCCACTTGCCATTGAAACCACTTATTGTAAGCACCATTGTTCTCATTTAGCCCATTTAGCCATTTTAAATTAAAATCTATTAATGCTTTGTGTCAACATAATATTCATAGGTTGACTATTAATCTAAAAGAATGTGTCCACATTAGGTGAGAATTAGGTAATGTACTCCATAAAAATTGTGAAAAAGCAGACTGTATCCTTTGGGTTCTAGGCATATCAACTTGTCTTAGATCACATGTAATGTCACTAACAACAAAAAGCACAAAGATGGGAAAGGCTGACTAAAGGCATGCATTGTTTGCTCACTGTTACCATTATTGGTATCAGCTGCTTAAAGATGTCTCTCATTTGTGCTCCTAACATCTAATGTACCAGCATCACAAAATGTTGATAGGTTCTTTCACTAAGATATGTACAAAAGAAATGAAACTAGTGACAAGGCTGAGGATATATCTATTGGTAGGACATTACATAGAATTACATAGAACATTGTAGAAGTAACTTAAGATGTTTTCCAAAGAAGTGTGTTGGGCCCTTGGTGTTGATGTTGTGTATTAATAATGTTGCAGATATAATTGTTCTTATTTTTTTGGTTTTTTGTTTTTGCCTTTGGGACATCTAATGACCACATGTTAATTTCAATGCTTACTCCTTTGTTCCTCTTTCTTCTTCTTCCAGGTTTCTTTCATCTTCTCACTACCTATCCTTTTTCTCTTCTCAGACCATTATGACCCTGCCCTCTTCTTCCTCCTGCCTTGGAATCCTTCCATTTGCAAAACTTGCTTCTTGAAAATCTGCCTTTCTACTGCACACGTTTCTTGTATTCCTTTTGAAATCTTTCGTAACTTCTTGTATCGATGCTATTGTTGACACTTTGACCCAAAGATACTTAACAATCTGTTTGGTTAACCTGTTGCTGTTCATTCTTCAAAAATGGCCAAAAAATAGCAGTCAACTCTCCTGTAGCAATTCAGTTGTGTTTCCTATGTTGCAGTATACTACTTCTTTACTCCTTAATATCTATACCTCTGGATTTCTTAGCAAACTGAGTGTTTTTCAAGTGATTCATCATTCTAGGACATAAAGTTTGTATAATTAGTAATTCAACAGAAAACATTAACCTTCATAGACTTTTTTCTCCATTTTTGTTAATCCAAATGCATTCTTCAGTGCTCTATTCATTTCTTTGGATAATTCTTCCATTTTCCTGATTTAGCTGTTTTCATTTCTTCTGAAAAATGTTTTACTGTCTCTTTTGTGTTGTTAAGCCTGTCTGTGCCACATTCAATGAATGTTTTCTGTATCTTTTTGTTTTTATTAGGGAGAAGATTCAGGTCAATTTTCGTTAGATAATGATCAGCTTTAATTTCCCATTTTCTTGTTACTATCAAATTTTTTAGTACAAGTTGACATTTACTTCAACTGAATTGTTCTACTAAGATTAATTATTCTTGACCTTCTTCTGGTTGGTTCCTTTATGGGCTAGATATTCTCTTAATATTCTCCACCATTATCACATTACGTGCTTTTGGAATTTTTTATATTGTATTTTCCAAAAGTTCCCAGAGTGCTTTTACTTCACTCATAGTTTTCTTATTGTCATCATTAATTGGAACTTGGCAATTAACAATGGTATCCTGTTTATTTTTCATGTCACTGTGTTAATCAGTTTGAATTGTCACATAATCTTCTAAATTTTTCTTTATATGGAAAACAGTACCAGGTAGTCCTATTTTTTCATAATTTTTAATACTTTTTTAACCCTAAAATGCCTGTAGTTTTTAAATTCTGTAACATTTTTGACTAAAATACATATTTCTTGTACTGCCAAAAAAAAAATATATGTTACGTTTATGTAGTTGCATTGTCTGAGGTGCCTTGCCCCTTGCCACTGGTGGCGTGGGTCTGTTAGTGAGCTACGCTATCTGTAGTTCTGAATATCATTGTTCACATAGAACTAATAGAGATGCAAAAACAAACCTGAGACAGAACTGAGCAGCACTGAATGCAAGTTCGAAAGAGAAGAGTAAGATCAGCATTATGTTGCTAACAGCAAGTACTATTAATGAATGGAACAGGTTTGTTTCCCAGCAATACATAGCAGGTATAATTTATATTTGCAGTGTTGTGCTGATGAATTCAGTACATCTGAAATACTATGAAATTTTCACCTAGATCTATTTATTATTTGACTAGTTCTTTGAAACCTTCACCAGAAATAGCCTTAGGATGACTTGTGTCTTTGGCTCACATTGCAGCACACTTCCATGTTAGAGTTGTTTATTATATCCAGTATCCCTGAAAGAGCTGTGACAGTGTGGGTTTCCTTACAGATGGGTTGCTTTAAAGAAGTGTTTCCTGAAACACCATAAAGCAAAAGCAGTACATGCGCAATATGTACAGACTAGACATGTTGTTTCTATACACAACCAATCAAAATTAATTCTACACTTCACTGATAAGAAACACCCTACTCCCCCCCCCCCCCCCCAATTTACTTCCACAATGTGTATGCACTGGTTTGTGCCTTACTCCTCACTGAATTGGCTATCTCAAGCTGCAAGATTACTCAGCCATAAATGAGAAGACATTGCTGGATGTACCCAAGAACTATACACAAGTTGAAAGCCTTTGGACTGAAACATTATCTAGATCTATTGAATGAAATTTCTGGCTTCTACTTGAATAGGGCAATGAACAATTGAATAGTGGCAAATGAAAATTTCTTCAGTATTGAAATTCAAACAGTGTTTTCTCATTTTACACATTTGTCCTCCCCTCCCTCCCCTCCCCTCCCTCCCTCCCCTCCCCTCCCTCCCCTCCCTCCCCTCCCTCCCCTCCCTCCCTGTACAAGAGCGACAGTTACAATGTTTCCAAGGCTCCTCTTCTATGTCTCAGAAAGTGTACCAGTTTTTAAAATAACTGCACTTTGGAAACCTATACAACTGCAGGGCAGTGTGGTGACCCACAGAACACCTATTCCCACAGCTGAGCATATAGTTTATCACGCAATGCTGCTGTGACAATGCATATTTTCTCCTGACGTAACTCACCATAAACAAAATGGAAATAAATCTAATAAATCAAATGAACGATATTCGTATGCATCGCAAGTTGTTTTGTGTTACTTTATTCATACTGTATTAGTGACATATTTTTTAAAAATGTCAGTCTTTGTTAAGAGACATCGGTATGTTCATCACTCCTTCAAAGTGGTTTATGTAAGCGTGGTCCATGAAAGTTGTTCCAATGGACACTGTCAAAAAATTTTCTTTTTACACACACCATGTATGTGGCTTTCTATTTCTTAGTAATTCCTTCTAAGATTAGCAGAAGGCTCAATATGGCACTGTGTATGTTAAAAGATGCACATATGCCAGTTGTTGCAGCTATAATTTCAAAATAGTAGAAGAAGCATTTCACTAGAGCAGTAAGTAAGGTTATTAAAAGATGCTTTCCTCTCTCTGTGTGTGTATAGCTGCAGCTGCTGAAAGACGGCGGCAGCTCGAGCAAGAGGACAAGGCTGGAGACGCCAAGCACTCAGTGGGTGAGTAGCAGTGAGAGCCCACAAGGGGAGGCTTGTGAATCAAATGTATCAGGTCACATATTAGTGAACATTAAGATGGTGTGTGCGTCCACCCGTCTCCTTTATAGTGGCATGAACTGTTCTGTTAACACCCAAACCTCTGTGAAGGAATGGCAGCCCATTCTTCCTTGAGAGCCGAACCCAAAGAAGGTAAAGATGTAGGACATTGGGTTTGGAGTGAAGTCACCATTATAACTTGTCCCTAAGATGATCCATTGCTTTCTGGTTGGAACATTGGTGGGCAAGCTCAATGCAGGAATATAACTGTCCACAAAATTTTGCCTCACGATGCTAGTTCATCACAGGGGGCATTGTTGAGCTGATTCAGTCAGTCATTGTGCCTGAACTCTTCCTCTGCTGTAGACAGTAAACTGCTGTCAAATACACATTTTCTAAAGTGTGATAAGGAGGGAACAAGTTAAGAGGAGCAATTGCATACTGTCACACTGCCTTCTTTGCACATCATTGTTGGCACTAATGGTGATGGCACGTAAAGTTAACAGTGTTCAGCTAACACAACTCCTTCCATTACATTGGCATAGAGTACAGAATGATTTGTCACTTCGCTCCTAATCCCTTGCTTCCAAATGTCCACTGTGTAGTGGATATTGCTCATTACACGACATTCAGCATTGCTTAATGTTGAGACCAGGAATGTGTGGCTTTCAGAATCAGCCCAGCTTTTGTAACCAGGACTACTGAGTGAGAGTGAAACATAACATAGTCTGGGGAGTATTGATGATACAGAAAAAATACACACTGAGATGAAATCTAAAGTAAATATAATTTCTTATTAAACACACAGCTTATCTGTGTATTTGCAATTGATAAAGTACATACAGTGTCACTTCTTGGTCTCTTGGTTTATCTCTGGTGCCAGGCCCTTTACTCATAAATTATTCCCCATTAAGACTTTCACTACAGTCTGTTCAAGGACCAGTCTGTTTGTCTTCCTGCCTCACCTCCCTACAGGGAGCCCAGTAAGGAACTGCCTTGCCCCATCTGCCACCCACACTCATAGTAACACATCCAACCTATTGTGGATGATCCATGCCCAGGTAGCCATAACATTAGAACTTCATTGCAACACAGAAGTCACATGATAGCGTTGGGTAAGTGAACCAGCTTCCTATTGCAAGCAACATAAAAATAGTCCTGATGTGATGTAAGGTTGAAATTAGTATGAGAATCATTCTTCAAGGAGCAAGTTGAGCACTGCAAGTTGTACTGGTGATGTCCTAGAGTCCAATGTTGTTGTTGTGCCCAGAGGAAATGTTGTGACTGTAACAGCAGCCAATGAAGGGGTGGTACAGGCAGAATTACAACAGAATGAAGAAATGAAGAGGTACAAGACAGAGACAAGATAAAACAAGTAATAATAAGGTAATGAATCAAAGAACATGCAAGAACAAAAATGTAGAGTCATCTGCAACTCAGAGGAAATGGAAACTGTTTTGGTCATGAAGCAAAACCATACAAAAAGTGTGCAGAAGCACTAGAACTCAGAGGTGAAGGCTACCCAATGGAACAGAAGACACTGGAAGTAAGTTCCCAGGGACAAAGCAGTAATGAAAAAAGCACAAGAAGAGAGATGTTCCCGAGTATCCAAGAGGAATAGAGTTTCATTGCAGCACAGGTTGTATGTGACAACACACAGCAAATGAAACAGCTCTCTAGTGAAGGCAAGGTAGAGATTATCCTGATCCACTTTAAGATTGTCCCTAATATGAGTACTATTCTTGAAGCTTCCAGTTCAGCACTCTGTAACAACTGACAATCATTGTTTTAGGCACATTTGGTGTATGTTGCACTGGAAATGACAATATTGTGGGCTGCATTCTTAGTAATATAATCATGGCACTCAGAAGTAGATAATTGATGTCAAGTTTAGGACTTCGGTTGGCTGGTGAGCCACTGCACAGTGACATATGAACACTGTGCAGTGGTGGTATACTGGAAAGTTGTCCAGTATCACATGGCCCCTGTACAGAAACTGTGCAGTGGCTGTCTGGGCAAGATTAACAGCACTGAGTTTCAGGCCTCTTAACATGCCAGCAACAGACAGCCCTGCATTGTGTGACAGAAGGCAGGATAATAAGGCACCACAGAGATGCTACACAACCCACATCCACATCATTCTTATTATGTCTCCTACTCCATACTGTCATTGTATCCATCAGTTTTTCATCCTACATCACCACTACAAATACAGCACCTTATCTCATCTACCATTCATTCTCCTGACTTCGTGTACCCAGCTGTAAATAAGGAAAAGAGGGTCGCATTGTATGTGTTACGATGTGGCAATTTTACTGCATGAACAGCAAAAATATAGTATGTTATAAACAATTTTGCTATTACTTTGTGTTGGGTAACCCTGAGAGAAATTTATGATAATTTGAATGATGAGTGAAGTTATCTGCAAGTCACTAAGTGCTCTTAATGTCAAATACTGGCTAAATATAATTTTGGCGTATGCCTGCAGTTAGTGAGGCTGCATATACAGTCATACACACAGTTCCTAACTTTTACACATGCCACAGTGAGTTAATCCTGTAACATAAAGTTGTATGTTTTTGTAAGCATATTACTAAAGGATTTTACATATTAAAATTTTGTCAACTACTTAAATCGTTGACAGTAAAATTTTATTTGTCCCAGTCAGTCTTCAGATAGCCAGCCTGCAACTGAAATAAAGTTCTGGCTTTCTGGAACAAGGTTAGTAATTATCACTATTGTCCATAATTCAGTAGATTAGATGCTCAGTAATTTACTGATCAGTAGGCACTCTAATAAATTGAAATAATTGATTCTGTTCTTTATCCTGTAATGTTGAAACAATCTTTGTGTATCACTTGTTTGCTTTTTACTTATGCATTTAAGTATTTTTTTTATATTGACTCGAATTTTTTTCTGTCAATCATGTTCAGGTGTTCTCTCTCCTATTAATGAAGAGCGTGAAATTGAAGAGGGGACTCTAGAGACCAGTGGAACAAGGGTAAGTTTCACCACTGGCAGAAAGTTAATTTTGTGGCATGTAATTAACACCATCCTCCTTCCTGGACTCATTCCAGGGCGCTCACAACTTTCACCAGCTCAGGGCTTTGAGCAATTACAATACTTCCCACAGGTTACTGACTTAATTAATCAAGTAAACTCCTTTCTTCATATCCTATTCATCTCCATTCCATTCTAATTACATCTCCCATGCTGGTTTGTTTCCTGACCCCACAAACTCTTTAACCTCTATTGCACTGGTTACTGAAATGCTATCTCAAGTCTAAATTATCTGCTAAATGATCCAAAACATTTCTCAAAGACCAGTCACATACTGGCTATTAATTTACAACAAGCAACTCTCCTTAAAAATTAATGCTGTGTTGTGTGTGAGTGGTTATTAACCTGAATCTTAATGAGAGTTAAACTTCATCTTCATGTAATTGCATATTTCACAGTGATCACAGATGTAGGGGGAAGGCATATCACTGACCCAGAATGAGACAATATGGAATAAAAAGTATCAGGACTGGACCACGCAAAAATTGGGACTTTGAATGGATGCTGATAACCATGCAATTGAGTGCCTCCCTAACCAGATATCTTTATCATGGAATAAATCACTCAAATCATCACGTACTATGAAGGACAATAAAGCAACTATCATTATCCCACCTTGCAGAAATGCTGCATGAATCTGTACAAGATTTCATGTACAAGATGGGATGTTTCTAAAGTGATTAAAAGTTTAAATGCACCATTTCAACTAAAAAATGACTTTCTGGTGGTGACCATTGTTCATCAGTACTGTAGACATTAGACTGTGAGATCCATAATTTTACCAGAGTGATAGGTTACATCATAGTTGATACTCATTAAATACGACAAATGATCATCTTAGAAAATGGCACATACTGCTTACTGTTGTCTAACAAAGTGGGGGGGGGGGGGGGGGTGTAAGGTGTGAACTGACGACTCCAGAAATTATAGGGATAATTATACCAGTATCAGTGTGGCTTTAGACTATCTATGTATGCAGACAAAGCAAGCTCCTGGAAACTACTGAAATGTCTCAAGGTTGGTGGCTGCAAAAATGCATCCAGTTTGTCTTCAGAAAAGTGTATTTCATGACCTTCTGTGGACTTGATAAAGAAGGCATCAATAATCGTTAAAGAGACAGTTTTCCAAGGTCCTATTTTTATTAGAGGGAAAAATTAGATAAGTTCTAAGAAACCTTGGAAAAAATCTTCTCTTTGTCTCATTAGCTGATAGTAGAGGGAGCTGTGAAGGTCAAATACAGGTAAGGCTAAAAGTCTTAAATTTTATAGTCACTGTAATGTGTTAAATAACTTTGTCAAATCAGCAATTTCTCTTGATTTTTTTTTATCTGATGAGCCTAAATATCAAGCCCCTCTTGTCCTACGTTATAACTTGCTACTTTTCGCATATGCTGCAATTGCTCTCCTATTACTGTGCCATCCCCCCTTCCCCTCCCTCTCTCCCAAGAACCATGGACCTTGCCATTGCCTCAGCGATACAGATAGCCGTACCCTAGGTGCAACCACAATGGAGGGGTATCTGTTGAGAGGACTGACAAACATGTGGTTCCTGAAGAGGGGCAGCAGCCTTTTCAGTAGTTTCATGGTTAATAGTCTGGATGATTTTCAGATCTGGCCTTGCAACATTAATCAAAACAACCTTGCTGTGCTGGTACGCGAATGGATGAAAGCAAGGGGAAACCACAGCTGTAATTTTTCCCAAGGGCATGCAGCTTTACTGTATGGTTAAATGATGATGGCGTCCTCTTGGGCAAAATATTCCAGAGGTAAAATAATCCCCCATTTGGATCTCCGGGCGGGGACTACTCAAGAGAATGATGTTTCAGGAAAAAGAAAACTGGCATTCTACGGATTGGAGTGTGGAATGTCAGATCTAGCAGATAGGTTAGAAAATCTAAAAAGGGAAATGGATAGATTGAAGTTCTATATAGTTGGGAATTAGTAATGATCGGTGTCAGGTGGAACAAGACTTTTGGTCAGGCGAATACAGAGTTATAAATTCAAAATCAACTACAGGTAATGCAGGAGTAGGTTTAATAATGAATTAAAAAAAATTAATAGTAATTTGTGACTGGAATTCGAGTGTAGGAAAAGGGAGAGAAGGAAACGTAGTAGGTGAATATGGATTGGGGCTAAGAAATGAAAGAGGGAGCCGTCTGGTAGAATTTTGTGCAGAGCACAACTTAATCATAGCTAACACTTGGTTCAAGAATCATAAAAGAAGGTTGTATACATGGAAGAAGCCTGGAGATACTAGAAGGTATCAGATAAATTATATCATGGTAAGACAGAGATTTAGGAACCAGTTTTTAAATTTTAAGACATTTCCAGGGGCAGATGTGGGCACTGACCACAATCTATTAGTTATGAGCTGTAGATTAAAACTGAAGAAACTGCAAATGTTGGGAATTTAAGGAGATGGGACCTGGATAATCTGACTAAACTTGAGGTCGTACAGAGTTTCAGGGAGAACATAAGGGAACAATTGACAGGAATGGGGGAAAGAAATACAGTAGAAGAAGAATGGGTAGCTTTGAGAGATGAAGTAGTGAAGGCAGCAGAGGATCAGATAGGTAAAAAGACAAGCGCTAGTATAAACACTTGGGTAACAGAAGAAATATTGAATTTAATTGATGATGGGGGAAAATATAAAAATGCAGTAAATGAAGCAGGCAAAAAGGAATACAAACGTCTCAAAAATGAGATAAACAGGAAGTGCAAAATGGCAAAGCAGGCATGGCTAGAGGACAAATGTATAGATGTAGAGGCTTATCTCACTAGGGGTAAGATAGATACTGCCTACAGGAAAATTAAAGAGACCTTTGGAGAAAATAGAACCACTTGTATGGGTATCAAGAGCTCAGATGGAATCCCAGTTCTAAGCAAGAAGGGAAAGAAGAAAGATGGAAGGAGTATGAAGAGGGTCTATAAAATGGTGATGTACTTGAAGACAATATTATGGAAATGGTAGAGGATGTAGATGAAGATGAAATAGGAGATACGATACTGCCTGAAGAGTTTGACAGAACACTGAAAGACCTGAATCGAAACAAGGCCCCCGGAGTAGACAACATTTCATAAGAACTACTGATGGCCTTCGGAGAGCCAGTCCTGACAGAATTCCACCATCTGGTGAGCAAGATTTATGAGACAGACGAAATACCCTCAGACTTCAAGAAGAATATAATAATTCCAATTCCTAAGAAAGCAGTTGCTGAGAGATGTGAAAATTACCAAACAATCAGTTTAATAAGTCACAGATGCAAAATACTAATGCAAATTCTTTACAGATGAATGGAAAAACTGGTAGAAGCTGACCTTGATGAAGATCAGTTTAGATTCCCTAGAAACGTTGGAACACTTGAGTCAATACTGACCCTATGACTTATCTTAGAGGAAAGAATAAGGAAAGGCAAACATAGGTTTCTAGCATTTGTAGACTTGGAGAAAGCTTTTGACAATTTTGAGTGGAATACTCTTTCAAATTCTGAAAGTGGCAGAGGTAAAATACAGTGCGTGAAACACTATTTACAATTTGAACAGGAACCAGATATCAATTATAATAGTTGAGGGTCATGAAAGTGGAGCAGTGGTTGGGAAGGTGTGTGAGAGGATTGTATCCTGTCCTCGATGTTATTTAATCTGTTTATTGAGCAAGCATTAATGGAAACAAAAGAAAAGTTGGGAATAGGTATTAAAATCCTTGGAGAAGAAATAAAAACTTCGAGGTTCACCGATGACATTGTAATTTGGTCAGACAGCAAAGGACTTGGAAGAGCAGTTGAATGGAATGGACAGTGTCTTGAAAGGAGGATATAAGATAAACATCAACAAAAGCAAAATGAGGATAAGGGAATGTAGTCGAATGAAGTCGGGTGATGCTGAGGGAATTAGATTAGGAAATGAGACACTTAAAGTACTAAAGGAGTTTTGCTGTTTGGGGAGCAAAATAACTGATTATGGTTGATGTAGAGGGGATAGAAAATGTAGACTGGCAATGGCAAGGAAAGCGTTTCTGAAGAAGAGAAGTTTGTTAACATCGAGTATTGATTTAAGTGTCTGGAAGTTGTTTCTGAAAGTATTTGTATGAAGCGTAGCCATGTATGGAAGTGAAACATGGACGATAACTAGTTTAGATAAGAATAGAATAGAAGCTTTCGAAATGTGGTGCTACAGAAGAATGCTGAAGATTAGATGGGTAGATCATACAACTAATGAGGAGGTATTGAATAGGATTGGGGAGAAGAGAAGTTTATGGCACAACTTGACTAGAAGAAGGGATCGGTTGGTAGGACATGTTCTGAGGCATCAAGGGATCACCAATTTGGTATTGGAGGGCTGCATGGAGGGTAAAAATTGTAGAGGGAGACCAAGAGATGAATACACAAAACACATACCGAAGGATGTAAGTTTCAGTAGGTACTAGGGAGATGAAGTAGCTTGCACAGGATAGAGTTGCATGGAGAGCTTCATCAAACCAGTCTCAGGACTGAAGACCACAGCAACAACATACTGTGCCCACAATGTTCCTTCTATGTAATTCCAAAATTGCACCCTCTTTGGCTTAGAGAATGTTTCTTCCTTCTTGGTCTATATCTACGTCTACACCCATACTCTGCAAGCCACCTGACGGTGTGTAGTGGAGGGAAGGTTTTGGCTGAATCTGCATGCTGCTTCATTCCAGTATGGCGCAGTACTGTCGTGGGAAAAATTTGTCACATATTAATCTGCAAAATTTCGTCTCAACTATAATCTTATTACTTTTGTCACTATTTGACTTTCTCAAATATGCATATAACATCTTGGGTCTGAAACAGGTTATTTGAAATACAAAGAAAACCGTATAGCACAGGTGCTGAATCTTGATAGTCACATTAAAAAGATACACACACTCATAGCTTTTGGCCAGTAAGGCCTTTGTCATATATTGTTATATTCCACCTGGATTTTCCATTGTTTAACAAAGAAAACAATGATTGACAAACAAAAAAAGGAACATTTGTATGAAGATCATGGATAACTTTTATTTTTTTCCCTGTGAATAGACCATTTCAGGACCATGTTTCAGTTTCAGCTAAATTTGAAATATTTTCTGTATTACAGTGTATATCAACATTAATTTGTAATTTCCAACCTTCTGCTGTGTTTTGTGGTCTTAATATTTTCGTTGTAACTCTCCTTTGTAATACTACTAATTTATCTAAATTGCAGTATATTGCTAGGCATTCACTTGAATATAATCATTGTGACTTCATTACTGTTGTTGTAATGCCTTATCTTTGCAATTTTTGTGAGGCACTTTTTATTCCATAGTTACTTAGTGATGATCTATGCTCTCCCCAATGTATTCAAATTTTTTTGTACTGCATAATTTTGTAAATCACATTCTTGTGTTATCTCCCCTACATATTTTAATTTTTCTTACCCTCTCTATTTGGACATCTCTTTTCAGGGATTTCTAGCTTTCTTACCATTTGTTAAATTGTTCTTGTCCTATATAAGTCTTTAAGCCAGTTCTACTGCCTATTTCTTACAGAAATTTGTGTTGTAGTAGATGCCACATTTTTATCTATAGTTTTTCTGTCAAGTTAATGAAAAGCCTTCTTGTTATCCACAAGATAACTACAGTGTCCTTTGAATTAAGTAACTGATGATGAATTATTGTCTTGGGATTAAATATTTGTTATGACCATGATCATCCCTTCCTAAAACAACCTTGATATTCACCTAAATGGTCATCTAGTGTTGTTGTTATTCTGCTTAATACAATTTTGGAAAATACCTAGATGCTACTGACAGTAAATAGATTACTATGTAGTTGTTTACATCCTGTTTATTATCTTCCGTGTGCAGTGGATGTATCAAGGCAAATCTCCATTCTCTGGAATTTTTTTTTCTTTTTTCCAGGTTTCATCAAAGAGTAAATCTAGCTCATTTGCTTTATTTGGCAAAGACCACTTCAAAAGTTCAGCTGTAATAGAATCTTCTCCACAAGCTGTGTTATTTTTGAGGGTGTTAAGTAATTCTTCAGATTCTTACATAGCTGGTGGTAAAACTTCAGAATTTTCATTAATATCTCATAATTCAGATGTATGACTTTGTTCAGAACAGTTCAGAAGCTGATAATGATATCTTGCCATTATATCATAATTTCCAGTATTGCTCAACCCAGTTTGGCCGTTTCCATTTTAGAAACACATTTGCAATTTGGTATCCATGTCATTTGTTTTTCAAAGTTTGTTAAAAATCATGGGAACGATTATTACAAAGTTTTGTCTATGTGCAAAAGTTTCTCATTTTCAAATGCTCATTGGTATTTCTGATTAATCTGGCTATTTTCTTTCTTTGTTGTTTAAATTGATCATAATCTTGAATTTTCTTTGAGCTTTTTCATGTTTCTTGCCTTTCAGGCCTCTCTGCTATGGTTTGTTTGCATATTTCATTCCCCCATATTTTCCTTTAATTTTCTATAGATTGAAATATTTTTTGTGCAGCATTATTGATCACTGTGGATATCTTTTTGCCAGGGGCCATGTTTAGTCAGTTTAATTTCATGCTAATAGCTTTTAACAGATTCTTTTGGTGTAGCGAGTCTGTCTGCATTATATTTTAGTGACCTTTGTGTCTCTCTTCATTCTTTATTATGTAGGAGTTGGACTTCAAGTTCACCATTCATTACTACTTTCAAATTCATAATTTCCATTGTACTTCTTTGTGGAATAAGCACAAGATCTACAGTTTTTTCCAGACATTGTGTTTTGAGATACCCATTTGGAGCTACCCTTGGGAGCTTTGTAAGGTAGGATGACATTAGTTTCAAATGATTGGCATCAATTGTGTTGGTTTTTCTGTAAGATGAGTAATGCCCTACTTCATTCATCAATTTATCTTCTTTTTCTTTATTTTCATTACTGTCATGATTTTGGCATCAAGCCCTTACCAAGTACATAAAAATATGTGTCCGACAGGTAACAAACCTGTTTTCATTGATCCACAGAATAGACAATACAGTCATTACATTTGCTGTTTCTCTGAACATGTTAACAAATCACTGTGAAG